>NW_011889274.1:468779-494311 GCF_000151845.1 Pteropus vampyrus | reverse complement strand
CTCTTCTTCCTAGACACCAGGAGTTAAGCAATGATGCCTTTTATTTTCTCCCAAGTTCCGTCTAAATCTGTTACCAAATTACTTATTATAAGAAGAATGAGTAGCTGCAAAAGAAAGATTATTCTGTCTGCATTTAATACATTAAATATTTTATAATATACTAACTTTGCTTTTTCATTCTAATTTAAAAGTTACATTAATTATTGTGCGCTCCTCAATAAATTTTCTCTAATTATAATTTGACTATTAAAAACATGTCTGTTGTTTTCTTTTGTTATTAGTATAATCCTGAAAACACCTGCCCACAATCTACTAAACATTAGGGTTGTGGTGATTAATAGTAATGAATCCTATGAAATCACTTTTTGTCCTTAAGCAGTCTGAACGAGTTGGGCTATTTAAAATCTTAGCTTAAATGCTACATTGCTCTGGCATGTTTCATAAAGTTGCATAAATCCTGGCACCTTGCATCCCATAATTCACATAGTGTGAGAAATGAAGCATGCGGCATTTAATCACATAGTGTTCACTACTGGCCGTGGCCTGGCAAAGCTTAGTGGACATGTATTTAGAAAAAACCATATATAAGACTGGAGATAATCATTTTAAAATTTTCTTTAAAGATGATTTTCTTGTTTGGTTTCTTCCAGACTTCTTCCATAGTCTCTACTATAATAGTATTCAAATGACTTCCTGAAAAAGAACTAACTTTAAGCAAATACACACTGCACTATATTTTGACTTATGCCAGAATGGCCAGCTAATTTTTGCTCTAATTAGAGTCGTCTCTTTTTTAATTAAATTTATTAAGGCAACATTGGTTAACAATATTGTATGTTAGAACTGGCTCTTTTGCCATTAACTATTTATATGACTAAAAAGGAAGGTAGAAACATTGAGAAAAGCATTATTATGCTCCTATATAGTTTTTCATTTTCAAAGTTTATTATGGTCTGTTTTTTTGAATTAAGATCTTCTGCTTTGATTGAATCTATTAACAGAATAAGAAAATTTAAATTTACATATGGAAGCCAGAATCGGCAAATATTTTCAAAGCTTATACCGCTATGTCATTGGCATGTGCAGCAACAAGATATCCCCAAAACTTGAAAAGAAGGCTAAACATGAAATTGCAAATAAAAACTTCAATAACTAAAATAAACTGTTAAAAAAGGTGAACGACCCTAAGCAATAATCTGAGATGTTTTAGCACACCCAAATACCAGTCATCATTTCAGAAGCCTATTATTCTATCTGCAGCATAGTCGATTATACGGTGAAAGAATGTGTTAGTGGAAGAGTAAGCCTGATGGATAGAAAAATACAAAGGACTTAGTACCCAGACCACTTGGCAGAATAAGTGGATGCTGTAGGATCTTATAATTCAAAGGCACCAGACACTAAAGTCACCTGACCAGTCAGTCTCCTGGCTCTAATTCCATGCTACTACTACCTCTGGAGTGTAATTGGCCTCTCAGGTAAATTTTGAGAGAAATAACTGTTGAACCATGGAGATAAAATTCCAGTCCCCTTTGTATTCATTTATTCAACAAACACTAATTGAGCAATGTCTATGTACCAAGTACTTGTCCAAGCACTGGGCAAATGGTAAATATGGTAGCGAAATACTGCCCTGTGGACTGGAAATCTAGCCAGAGAGCAGACATTAAACAAATTAACATACAAATAAATGTATAATTATAAATGTTATTAAGTGCTACAAAGGAAAGATAAGAAACAATAACTAGAAGGACTTAATTTGGGTTGGAAGGGTCAGGAAGTCCCTCTGCATGGAAGAGATGTTTAAGTTGACATTTGAAACATGCAGTAATCCAGCAAAAGGTTGGGAAGGAACATCATCAGCAGAGGACCCAGAGACACAGAGGGCTTGGAACACATGAGAATCTAGATCTGACAAAACATTAGTATGAATAAAGGAGAAGGGGGAAGAGAAGATTGGTGGCTGAGATGAAGTTAGCAAAGGAGGCAGGGCTCAGACCACAAAGGCCAAACTCCTCACAGTTTGGACTTTATTCTGATAGTGACAGAAACAGAAGGACTTAAAGACTGAGAGGAACAGAATCCAATCGATGCTCCTTAAAGATCACTCTGGTTGCCCTGTGGAGAAAGGACTGAAGCAGGACAAGAGTGGAAGTGGGGAAGCAAGTTGGGAGCTATTGTGGAAGTCCACGTGGGAGATGAAGGTGCTGTGAGCTGGGACAGGGAGAAGTCATCACCAATTACAAATTATCAACATAGCATTTCAGTTTATCCATCAGTCTCTTTGGAGTTGGCCACAGGAATTCCATGCCCAATTCTCACTGCAATGCCAAGACACAGATTCTGCATCTGTAAAGTTGAGGCTAGCACTCTGGGAAAGAACAGCTACACCTAGCTTCTGCCACCCCAGGCTCAGTCTGGGTGACCAGCTGGCCTCCCTGGATACCATCTTTATCTCCTCTCACTTCAGATACAATATTTTCAACAGGGTGAGTCCTTAAGTAAATTAGTCTAAGAAATAAGGATGTATAAAGAATGTGAATTAGCAAGTTTGTCACTTGTTCTTCCCCTGGAAAACATTGGCCCCCGTTGTAGCTGTAACAAGGCATTTAGGTCAAAGTTAAGAGTTTGCTCTCCCTTAATAGCAGCTATTGAGCACTCGCCATGTGCCAGAATCTATCCTAAGTACTTAACCTCAATCCACCCATCTCTAGCCTTTAAATATTTGGGTGCCCCAGGAATCAGTCCTCAGCCATCTACTCTGTCTGGACTCACTCCCTAAGTAAGCTCATCCACTTCCGTGGCTTTAAATGCCATCTGTCTGCCAACTCCCAAGATTCTATCTCCTCTTGTTCTTGCACAACTGTCTCTGTGACATCTCCCCTTGGCTGGTTAATTATTATTTACCTTCACAAACTGATCTCTTGATTCCTCCCCTCAAAAAGTAAAACATTTCCCTTATCAGTCCCCATCTAGATACATGATAACCCATTCTTCTTACTAGAAACTTTGTGTGGAGATAGGAGGTGAGGTCTGTATTTGTTCTCCTCGTTCCATCTCCTCACCAGGCAGGGATAAGCAGAGAAGGTAAAGAGGGAGAAAGGGCCCTATAGTGATGAGTGTTTCTCTTGTCTTTGGAGACTGGTGCCTTCTGGACACAGAGCACACTGCTGAATCTGTCTTTCAGGGGGCATGTTTGGGGTCTTCCACTGCCTCACTCCAGCAGCAGTTTCAGGACATATATCCCACAGAGACTCTTCCTGTTGCAGATATCTCATCTTCTTAGGGATTGACCCTACTGCCACCTTCTGTAGTCCTCTCCAGCTCAAAGGATACTCTAGCCAAATTCAGTAGGCTTCCATTACAACCCTTTCTCCTAGGAATACAGAGAGTTATGTAAAAATCTCAATGACGTGTTTAAAATTAAAATAGTGTTTTTCTAATTATACGTGTTTATTGAAAAATACAGGAGATACATAAATGCATGTGGAAGAATAGCTATTACTTGAAGTCCTGTTGCTCTGCACTGGCCACCTTTAATATATTAGTAATCATATTTTTATACAGCGGCACTTCTTTATACATATAGACACACAAGTATAATTATATCTAAATGTAGTATTATACATGCTACTTTTTATCATGGGTAACGTTTTACAATTTTTTTCCCTTGCTCCCTTTTTGATTTTCACTCTTGGTTCATATATTTTCAGAAATCCTCTATAGGCTGAACAAAATAGTTTCAGCTCCAAGATCCTCAATTTATCATCCTTTTCTTACACAAACCCTGACTTGTTACACATATGTGTTTCTTGGTTCAAATTTTCTAGAGGGAAAAGAATCCAGTACTTCATTGGACAAACCGTTCACCAGTCCATCCATAATCTAATCAGCTGTGGAAGAAGCCTAAGCCCAAGCCTTTAATGTGAGCTATGGGAAGGGGTAATTCCCAGATAAGGGAGTGGAGAGCAGGAAACACTTCAAAAACATTTCTACAGAATACTAAGTACTACAGCACACTGGTTAAGAGCAAGATATCTGGAGCCTGACTTTGAATCCCAAATCCATCACCTTACTGTGTGACCTTGAGGCAATTACGTAACCTCTCTGTGCCTAATTTTCTTTATCTGGAAATTGAGATTCGTAATAGTACCCAACTTGTAGGATTGGTCTGAGGACGTAAGTGTAAAAGCCTTAGAACAGTATTTGGCCCATGGTAAATAATAAGTGTTAGCTAATGATATATTTTTTTTTCTTCCCTATATGTGAAGAGTTTACAGTTGCAGAAGTTTCCATTCAATAGGCCCACTGAAAAAGGGTTTTTTCTATGTGATAGATAATTCTGTAATACAATAAGAAGAATCTGTTTATATTTTAGGAAATTGTGACTTCCAAAACATCTACTGTGCTTTTTTCAGAGGTTCCAGACTAATCAAGCTTCTACCACTAGTTAAATGACCTTGTAAAGAATGAGCTTTCATTCGAAAATGAGGCAGACCTGCTTCCTACCCTCAAGGAATATTCAGCCTTATACAGGAATTTAAACACATCTTTCATAACTATAATACAAGTAGGAAGTAATAGGTGCCCTAAAACAGGGGAATAAGTAACCCCTGAAATTATTGCAGAAACCCCTGCTGCCTCCTTGGATTGGAATCCGATCTAACTGCCCTCTTCACCAAATTAAGGATAATTATTGCTAATGGTGTTATGTACACTATCTGATGAGGATAAAATTTTCATACTGTGTATTGGTCAGAAAAGGATAGTTTATCCTGAAGTAATAAAAAAGTCAAACATTGCAGTGGTTTATAAGGTGAACTTTACTTCTGCTCAATATAAATTGACAAGGAGAGTCTGCTCATCACAGTCATTCAAGAGTCCAGGCTGACATAAGCTCCATCTCAACACATGCTTCCACAGTGGTGAGAAGTAGAGTTCTTTTAAAAAGCATGACCAGTCATACTTTTTTAACATTTCTTCCTGGAAGAGACACCCTCCATGTCTGCTCACATTTCATTTGCCAAAGCAAGTCACACAGTCATGCCCAAATTCAGCAGGATGAGCACGTCTAATCCTCCCTCCGGGAGGCCACTGCATGCTTACAAGCGGTAATACATCTACCACTTAAATGTGTGAGAAAAACAAAGTAACTCCTATGTTTTCTAGGGCTGATCTCATCTCCTTCTGGAGCCCAATTCCCAATGATGGTGAAAGATTCCTGTTTAGTATTTCCCTAAAGCCCTCTGATTATTTCTAACCCCCATTCCCTAAAGAATCTCAACAAAAATGCAAGAAGGTGGACCAAGGCCCGTAGGCCAAATCCTTTGCCCTTCTGCTCTCTCCCACTCCACTCCACCTGAGCACTAAGCTCAGCTCTCCAAATTTGGAGGTTTTGTTCTTTAAAGGGAGGCTTTTGGAACTTAGAAAAGCATGTTCTTTTCAACAAAGGCTGGCTTTCAATAACTGCCTCACTGTAGACTTAACAAACCTAGTGTAAATTGTATGAATTGGACAATGACAAATCAGCTATGTGCAAACATGAAACTCTGTTTATTTTTACATCTGCACATATTTTCCTTTGACAAGCTTCTATTCCACTGGACAGTAAGGAAACTAAATTTAGTCCAGTCTACCAAACTTGGCCCAGTCCAGCACTGTCTTTTAATTCACTTCAAGAATTACTATCCCAGTTAATATCATTCAAGTCTCTTTCCCATCTTCCTTCTGCTCCTTCCCTTTGACTCTATATCCTCGGAAAAGGGCAAGATTGCAAACCAGCCACTGCCCTACTCACTTCTGCAGGGAGGTTCTGGGCCTGCAGAAAAAGGCAAGCATCTTCGCCACACAATGTGGCGAGGACCCAGACACTCTCTCCATTCCTCTCAGCTGCACCATTCCACAGTTCCTTCATATCTAGCTGTGGCAAGGCACATCTGCCAGCTCCTAGTCTTTATAGGAGTTCCTGGCAAGAAGCAGGCACCAACTTCATGGCTTACAATCACCCTTAAAACCCCATAGGACATTCTCAAGGACCCCTTAGGCTGGTGGGGATTATAGAGAGAGCAGGTCAAATACCCTCTGTACCCTTGTAGAAGGGAAAAGGGAGAAGGGACCTAATATAACACTCCACGAACTCTGTCTTCTCTAAGAAGTCCCTTCTCTCTGAGATGGCTTTATATTTTCCCCTTCAGGTAGGAGAAAGTTGAACCAGTTTTTCTGGGAGCACAGTCATTGTGGCTCATACCTGACAAGCTGTCATTGGATAATTCATGGGTGAGTAGTCACAAGGGAAGGAAAACTGAACTTGTGGTCCAATGCTTCAAGTTACTTCCACATGTAAATATTTCATACATCATGCCTTCACAACTTCATCTTTATAAGGTCAAGCTCTTGACTTATCTCTTGTTCTCCAAAATGTCTAGCCTAATTAATACTTTTGGAATACTGAATATATGATCTATAAAGCAATACTTTGAAAAGGTCCTGGTTGTCATTCTCCTGTTTCCCCTGCCTCTTTTGTCCCAGATCCTCACAGCAGAGCTTACTGATGCCTTTTGCCCACAGGTCCGGAGTAATATAATCTGGGGCTTGAGATTCACAGGTGCTAGATTCAGACCAACTGGAGCACAGCCTGGCTCTCTAGGGATACTCAATCACGAATTGAAAGGAAGCCAAGAATCGGATCATGTCTAAAGAGTCAGGGTTCAGCCCTATTTCTTATTTTATTAGGAAACATTATCTATCTATCTTCAGGTCAATAAATGAGGATCTTTGAAACTTTTACACTTTTTCATGCTGCTTCCACATTTTGAGAAAGGAATAGAATTCACGCACTGTCTCTCTATCTCTCTCTCTCTCTCTCTCTCTCAGACACACACGCACACACACACACACACACACACACACACACACTTAAACCAAGAGGGGGCATTCCCAGCTGTTTTAATAGTCCGTGAAATAGTATATGTGAAAAGTTTTGTGATCTGTAATAGGCTTTGAAAGTGTAAATTAACGTTAGTATAGATGATGATTTTTACTATATCTCTTGAACTGGTACATTCAAGGAATTCAGGGCACTCCTCCCCCTTACTTTGCAACAATACAGCAGAGTAGACATGACTGTGGCCACTGGCATCACAAAGACATTGGTTTGAACCTGACTCTGTCACTCACTAGCTGGGATCCTGAGCAAGGTTCTTAACCTCCATGAGACTCAATTACCTCACCTGCAAAATGAAGATAATAATAAATGTGTAATACTATGGATCATAAAAAGAACTCAATAAAGAGCCTATTATTACTTTTTACTACTCTATTTCTTACTTTTGGTGAATGATATCACACTTTGCTTCTCTTAGACCCTTACTAGATAATCCAGGAAAATATACACCCCTGAGCAAACCAGGTAATCTCCTTTGCAAGCATTTTTCACACAAGTGTTGTAGAAGGAGGCTTAATTGATAAACAGTATCAAAAAACATGATCTCTCTAAACATTAAGCATGCTCCCTTATCTTGGACAGCTGCTAGAAGCTAAGCAAGAAGAAGTGATTACATCAGGCCAGCCCACAGGGGGTCTCTAGCACCATGATAGACTTTTGCTCAAGTATTTGGCAGTTCCTGACCTTATTATACCCACTGTGACATATGTGATGAATGGCATTCATGTGCAGCGCTAAGACTAAGGGCTTTGGAACAGATGAAATATGCCACAGGTTGTATACATTCCCTCTTCTCCAGCTTACTCTCATCCTGTAAGGCTCACAGAAATGCCAGAGAGTCCCATGTCCTTGGATGACCTTATTATACAAATCACTCTACATTTGCTCCAATTTCTAGTGACTAAATCATTTTAAAATTTTGGTAATTATTATTAATCACAAATTACTTGTGACACACCTCACCAAATATATGTCTTGGTTGGGCATTGTGGTTCCAGGTAAGGGCTACTGGACTCAGTTTAAAATACTGATGCTAGGTGTTAGTTATTAGTAGAATTTGCAGTAACCTAACCTATCCTATCACCTATATTCAGTTATGTGTCATATTTTATAATTCACTTAATTCTTTTTCTATTTAATTACTTATTCTTTTCTTCAATAATCCAAAGTGTTTAACAGTATGATTTAGAAAAGATTTATTACATCTTCTCCTCTCAAATATTTTTCATATAGCTGCTAATGGTCATTTTGAATATCATGAATTAACTGCTGCCAAACTTTTATTAAACAGTTTTCACTAACATATGGTTTATAAAGTGCCTTGTGCTTAAACATGTTTCCATTTTTTTTCTTCTTATAGTATAATTAAGATTGAAATATTATATTTGCTTGCCAGCAGGTGTACTCCTATACAGTTCATCTTTATGAATACTTCTAGAATCATTATATGGAAAGTAAATAAAATTAAAGACACTTAATATAAATAGTTACCCTGAAGACACACTGCCCATATTAAACTGTCTGTAGATCTGGAGTTCATCTCAATGGGCACCCAACAGATGGAGTGATCTGTTTGTCACATTACTTTGGAGCTTCCAAATGTGCCTGATGGGAATTGCATTACATGCACCAGCTGCACAGGTGACCCCCTTGCCTTCCACTTGCCAGGTTCAGAATACATGAGGAAGTTTTAAACATGATTTTAAAATACAACATATGCAAATATGGCTGTACTCGACATATTTACTCTGGTAATAAATATAATAAAATAACTGTCCTTTTTACTTTCACCTCTGAAATTATGGGATGTATGGTTTTCCATCTTCTGAGTCTTTCTGCATAAAAAGGTATTTAATGCTCTTCTACGTCAGGAGAATTTTTAAAGAGTTCTTTTTTAACACATACAGGAGGAGGAAATATGGTTTCTTTTGTGGGATAAAACTTTAGAAAGAGATCTTTTTTTTTTATCAAATAGAATTATATGATTAAAAGATGGAATTTGGGACATCTGGAAGGCATCCTCAACCCAGAAATACCTTCTTTCCCAAGGCCTGAAAGCTCTCCATTAACAACACAGTTTTGGGGTTCAGCAGTCTCTGTCCAGGTGCCCTTTTTTTAAAATGCAATAAGCAGAGCCAGAACTGAAACCCGGTTCCATTTGCTATAATGATCTTGTGCTTTTCCCCTACAATATACCACTTCCCTTGGAGAATAGTCACTAACAAAGTAAATGTGAAGATGTTTTCTTCCTAAGTGAGAGGAAAGAATTCAGTACATGAAAACACTAAGCAAAGAGAGATGAGGACACAGAAAAGCGGGGAAGGCACTGATTAGGAAACTGGGAGGTGCTAAAACAGTGATGTCTACTTCAGTTTTACATTAATTTGGCCATGACTTGAGTTTGACTTCTAAGAAGAACTCTGTCTACAGTGTACCTAGTGGTAACCCATTCCACCTTAAAGACCTCCTGTCTGACATTCTACTTCAGTGGTTCCTGTTTATATATCATGGATTACAATATGTCAGACTGGACTGAATTAGAAATAGAACACCCAACCATTTTTATTTGCTGCCTTATTGAGCCAATTGTAAAAGAGCCTTACCAAAATATTGTTGTAGCAGTGAGCACCCCTAGCACCAGATTCTGAACCATTTCCCACTAAAAGGAAAAGAGTTCCTTAAATAAATGACTCACTCCAAGTCTGGGGTAGATCATGCATCAAAATGAGTCTGGGACATTCTTTTGAAAAGAACTTTTCATCAATGAATGAATTCATGTCAGAAGGAAATAAGACCTCATATAGAGACCCCCACTCACCTAAAGGAAATCAAAAAGAACGATAACTGTAATGAGTTGAAACACATCAGTGCTACAGAGCATAAAAACACATAGAAATGCTATGGAGAAATGAAAAGGAGGAAATTGTCCTTGGTTAAAAGAAGTTTAGCAGACATATAATCAAGTGCATTGTTTGGTCTTTGCTTAGATCCTGTTTCAAATGAACAAAATGTAAGAAGACATGAGGACGACTTCAGTATGGACTGGTTTTTAAAAGTAATAATTATCAGAGATGCAAATGGAAGTATTTACAGGCAAAAAGACTTATCATGATATCAGCAATTATAGTAGCAAAAGTAAATATTTATCATGATATTCTAAAGTGATTGGCCAATGATGTATCCAACTTAAAAATATTTCTTAATATCAGCCTCAGAAGGTTATTATAAGAATTAATTCAATAACTTATAAAGCACCAAAAATATAGTAGATGCTTAAAAAATGTTCAATCCCTTCTCCTTCCCTTAATGCAACAAAGTCAATTCTTTGTGCAAGTTTCGGTATTCTTCAGCCTTCTCCTCTGTGTCCCAACACAAAAACACACACACACACACACACACACACACACACACACACACACACACACACACACACACACCCTCTACTCTGGCATTTTTTGAAGACTATAAATAACAAAAGACTCCACCAGGCAATTCCATAAGGTGAGGGATTTTCAAAGGGCATGTCACTTCCCCACAAAGAAACTCACCAACAGTTGTCTTCTCTCCTTGCAGCCCTAAATGACTCTGTCTCTAGGGTTTAATCGTTGGATTCATTTCAATTCTGCTCTCTTCCCTCCCCACCTTCTACCACTTTCAGTCTTGACTTTAACAATTAATACCTTCCTCACAGCCTGAGTGACATATCCAGGTCTAAGATGTTCTGATTTATACTTCATTGCTTTACCTCCCGATGCCTCTCCAAGAACAGAGAAGCCATTAAGCATGGGTTCAAATCATATAGTTCAGACCCAAAATGACTTTAACATTTGTTCTCCTCAAAGACTTGCTTGACAGACTTTTACAAGCACAGTTTCAATTAGGCAGGATCTCAGAGTCAATATCTTTTCCTTTTAAAAAAAAAAAAAAAAAAAACAGGGTTTTTCTTTTTCTCCTAGTGAGGGAAAGGTTTAGGATCAATATATATTCGTTTGGTCCAGGAAGGAGAGGGGGAACTAGAATGTATTTATGTCATTTTTTTAAGAAACCATTTAAATTCAGCACTGAGTACACAAAGAGATGCCTCAAGAAGATGAAAAGGAGGAACCGCAGCACACTTCATGTTAGACTCTGGCAAACAGTTCAAAGGCTGGTTTCCAAATCTCTACCCTAGAATCATTTATTCCTCATGGTGCACGGATACCACAGAGCCAGTGGACCGGAGAAGGTAGGTGGATAATTGGGCAGCAGCACAACTCATTTCTCAGTTGGCAACCTTTTAAAGCCTTTTAAATCCTAAATAGCAACTGCCCTTTCCATTCCTCTGTCTCTCTTCTGGCTGATGCTGCCTCTGTTTTGATGGGCCTAAAAACTCTGTGCATTGCCTATATCAGGGATAACTCCTAACTCTGACATTTCAAAGGCTCATTATCTTAGATGCCAAAAAACAATAGACAGGCTCACTTAAGGTAAAGATTGATCTTTGTCAAGGAAGCTACAGGTGTAGGATGTGACTACTGTCATGACTCACTTTTAGCTAGAAATTTTTATGTTCATACCATCTTATGTGGTTACTTTCAGTCTCTGAGTTTGTAGGGCTTGCCATGATGACCTCCCCTGAGCTTGTCAGGTTTAGCATGTGGCTGCTTTTTCATCCACGATAGCATAGGGTCTTCCCTGATATCCAAGTTCCTGCCTAATGGGAAAATCCTGTTTTTAGCTTGAACTGCAATAGGATAGTTATTCATCATGTGAGTGATAGTAAAATAAAAGTCCTTCCATTTGTTCAGCAGGTATATAAAGAGAACGGGATCTGTAACCTGCCAAGAGCTCAGCACTGAGCCAAGACAGAACCATAGTATTATGCATACTGAGTAGGAATTCTCGAATTCATAAGGATTAACAGCAGGCTTTTTACAGAGCCATTTTGAGGGCTCAGATCTCCTTAGCAACACAGAAATGAAAAATTGGGTATTTAACACATTGATTCTCAAATCTGGCTGCACATTAGAATCATCCCGGAGATTTTTTTTAATGGGCCCCGCCCCCCAGAGATTTTGCGTCAAAAAAAAAGAAAAAAGAGAAAAGCTCCACCAGGGATTCTGATGTACAACCCAAACTGAGAATAACTGATTTAGAATGTGGAAAAAGCCCATAAACGGAGACTGGAGATCAGAACCCTGGTTGCAGAAAGAAACCTCCCAGAACAGATCAACCTGACAGATGAAGATGAACAGGACCGGACAGCACAGGCAAAGGAAACTACACTGCCATCACATCCTGTGATGGAGTCCTACAGAGGAATCTGAGTTTTGTATCAAAACCTTATTGTGACGATATACAGTCGGAGATAGATAGATAGGAATAGAGACATATAGATATATAGTAAGTTCATTGTTAGTAGAGTGTCCCAGCTGAGCCAAAACTGGAAGGCAGAGAGAGTCTAGCTTCTCACTACTCAAATGTAGTTCATAGATCAGTAGCAAAGGTGACCCCTGGAAGCTTCTGAGAAATGCAGATTTTCAGTCCCACCTCAGTCTTGCTGCATCAAAATCTGCTTTTAACAAGATAAGATATTCTCAGGTAATAAATTTTCTCACCAAAATTTGAGAAACAATAATCTCGCTCTTTGTGGAACTGACAAGTTAGTGATCCTTCCGGAAATTTATTTTCATGAAATGATAGGAAGGATGGATGGGAAGTTTGCTTTGTTTGTTTGTGGTTTGGTTTATTCTGCTAAAGAATAAGGGGTTTCAGGCATGAGCGTTTGGAGAGAAAGGAAGAGACAAGGACAATGGATGATGTGGCAGCTGTAAGTCCCAGTACAAGATGAAGTCAAAAGATAAAGAAGCTTTTTTCCTAAAAGTCTCAGTGAGACCCCAGTCACAAAGAGGTGCTCTTCCAGAATCCAGATGACAAACTGCAACAACCGAGAAAGGGGAAAGAGAACTCTCCCCACTGTTACCCAGAACCCAGCACTGCACTGACACAACCAGGATTACTGGATTGGAAGCACTGGCCCGTAGCAGCCTTGGCACATACACTGGTATTTTTCAAGAAGGGGATCAACCTCAGAGGCTCCTTGTCAAAGCAGCAGTGGTGGTAGCGGAACAGCTAAAATTGTTCCTGAGTATATATACCTGACACATAGCAGGCATTCAACAAATATCTGGTGGATGAGAGACACCAAAGGAGACTTCAGGTATAAATGGAGAGAGAGAATCTGCAAGAGGACTGAGTACTATGGAAATGGAGACAGTGCAAAGAATTCTCAAAAAGTAAATAAAGATGAATTTATGTGACCTCATTTGTACCCATAGACAGTACAGTGTGTCGCTGTAAGGTATGAACCAAAGAATTTCCAAGTGGTGTCATATCCAAAGGTTCCTGGAGTAGGTGGACCCTCACCTAAACATTACTACCAAAATTATGGTCCCCCAAACTGAAAAGTAGTAAAGAAAAAAAAATAAAGCATTTATTCTGCCTCTCCTATATGAACTGTATTTCAGAGTAGCCAAATAGTTAATGAGAGAAAGTTCTTAATAAGAAAATCTTAGTGTTGAGAAAACTGGACATCCGCATGCAAAAGAATGAAACTGGACCCCCATCTTACACCACTCACAAAAATTAACTTGAAATCGATTAATGAAACCATAAAACTCCTAGAAGGAAATATTGAGAAAATCCTCCTTGACATATCATAAACACAAGCAACAAAAACAAAAATAAATAAATGAGATTACATCAATTTTTCAGGAAAAAAATGTTATCGATCTGAAAATACCTCTATTATCAAGAACATATTTTACTAATACTCTACTTTGTTTTTTATATGTATCAGGTATTAGTTTCCAGATTTTTATGACATTTTAACAATGATTTACAGTATTTATTATTATGATGTCTTGAGTTAATTTGAATTAAAGAATGTGCCAACTTTCTTAACTTCATCACTAATAGATTTCTTGAACCTCATTATCCTAGTAAGTAGCTTGCTATTGTTTTGGAAATGAAGTATGTGGAGCATTTCTCCATTATTCTTTAAAATTTATTCTAGCTATTATAGAATGAAGATGCAAAATAGTCTGTAACATGCCGGGTTTTGGGGGTTTTGTTTTGTTTTTTTCACATAAATTCACTATAGATTCTCTTGTTCCTCTATAACTGAGCCCTCTTTACCAGTATCTAGTACGTCAATCACTCATTCTAAAACTACTGATGATGACAAGAAATGTAGAGGAGACATCCGAAACATAACATGTTGTATATAATAGAATGTTAGCAGAAGTTACATCATTTCTACTTCTTGATTCGATTTGCCTAAATGCCTTTAGTCTATCAGGATTGAAATATACTACCGAAAATTGTCATTTTTATGTTAAATATTCAGGATCTTAAAAAGCACATTTTCTACAGAATAACTGATCCAGGCATATTGTATTCCATCCGTATAAAATACAGATTCTCCTCTAATGATAAAGTGAATTATTTTATCAGTTAAGATGATTTGGTTGCAAGAAATAGAAACTTCCTGGCTGACTTAAGCAGAAAAAGAATGTATTGAGAAAAAGATAGGGTAATTCACAGAATGAAACAAAATGTGGAATAAACAGACACAGAGAGGACAGAAACTAGAGCAATTCCAGAGAAAAACAGAGGCAGGACCTGATGAATGGCCACTTCAGGGAGTGCTACTAAGATAGATAGGGTGGGCCATGTGGGGTCGTTATATCACTTTTCTCGAGAATGTAAATGCCTTCCAGCCACCAGGCTTCAGTCAGAAGTCATCGTGTCACTGATTAATAGCCCCATCAAAGCAAAACTGGGGTGCCATTAGGAAGGGGATAGCTGATGGGAGGCAAAAATGACAAATGTCCACTGAAATCATTAATTTTAAAACATGGGCAAAATACCACTTAAAAGCAAGTCAATCACAGAATCCTTCATTCGAGTAGGGGCCACCAAGAAAGTTGTCAATAACACAAAATCTACCATCTCTTTAATTCTGGTTGAACTCACACACACACCCAAAAATGTGAGTAAAAATTATAAATAAAGTATATAGTTTGGACCATATTCAGCCTAATATTATAAGGGTTTCTTTCATTCATTCGTCTACAACTATTTAGACACTGTTCTAGATACTGAGGATTCAACACTGAAAAAAAAAATAATTTTTTGATCCCTGCCTCAAGGAACTTATAGTTTACTCAGATGGAGACAAACAATAGACAAGATAAGTAAGTTTCATAGCATCTTAAAAGATGGCAAGTGCTATGGAGAAGAATAAATATGGGAAGGCTGATAGGGGATAGAAGGTCCTGGGTCAGTGCTGCAAATTTTAAGAGAGGGATCATGGAAGGCCTCACTGAGGTGACAATGGAGTAAAGGCTTGTAGGGAGAGAGAAAGTAAGTCAGGTAGGTATCAAGAGGAAAGTATTCCAGGAAGAAAACAGTGGGTGCAAGGCATTGAGGCCGGTGGACATGCCAGAGGTCTTCGATGATGACAAAGAGTGGCTGGAGCTATGGAGTGATGGGAGAGGGACTGAAGGTGAGATTAGAGGGTGGCCAGGTCATGTCAGGTCTTGTAGGCCAGTGCTCCCCAAACTTTTTGGCACCAGGGACCAGTGCTCCTATGAGAATGTAATACCTGATTATCTGAGGTGGAGTTGAGGCAGTGATGCTAGCGCTGGGGAACATCTGCAAATACAAATGAAGCTTCGCTCACTCGGCCACTGCTCACCTACTGTGCGGCCCAGTTTCTAATGGGATACGGACTGATACCAGTCTGCAACCCAGGGGTTGGGGATCCCTGCAAAGAATCTAGGAATTGCTGATATAAGGAGCAGCTGCTATCCTGAGGGCTGAGATAACTATGCCCAAGGAAGAATGCCCCACCTCCTAGGGCTGAGCTCCTTACCTTGTGGAAGAACGCACAGCCACAGCTCACTGGGAAGAAAGTAGTTGCTGAGGTGCCATTGCTGTTGAACTTGCTGGAAATCCACCCTCTGAGGTGCCAGAGAAGACCATTCACAAGGAGGTACCATGCCTTAGATCTTGCTGGAAAGCTGCACAAGGGCCTCTCAGGGGAAGCTGCTGGATGCTGTTGGTCGCCATGAACTGTGGGAGCCAATCACTGGAGAAGTCATTCACTAAACATGTGGGAAGCTGGAGAAGCCACACACTGCAGGAGCTGAGTGCTGACGAAACCTGTGCCATTCCGTGAGTTGAAATCCCACACAGAGCAGGAGCCTACCAAGAAAACACACTAGAACCAGGATAAAAAAATTAAAATTAAAATTAAACCCTTTTGTTGGTTCAAAAATTGTCCCCACCAACATGAAGTGCAAGGAGAGACAGAAGAAAGAGGGAGACCACTTCAGACTGGTAGGTGGCAGGTTTAACAAGCAAGGGAACTTGTTTATGAGGTTTGTCTCAGGCACCACAAAATGAGATCTCCCCTCCTGCCTGCCAGAAGCTTAAAAGTTTGCATAGAAGCTTTAACCAGGTTCAGTCACATATACTATCCAGGTGGTCTCAATAACACCGTACTCTCACGAGGTTCCATCGTTGTAATGGCTCCAGCTATGGAAACAGAACAAACATTCCAAGGACAAGGGAGGCACCGGGAGCCTCTGATTGTCCAGGTCCAACTTGCAGGTCAACCGGGGGTCACATCCTTTTGATGACCTCCTCATAGCTCCACCAATTGTGACCGGCTCTTACAACCTTACATGACTCCCCTCCCCACTTCTGCAATGTGCCCTGAATAGTCAGTGTGGGGTTTCACTAGCATGGAGGTGGCTCGTTTGGTGGCTATCTGGCTTCGATGGACAACAGCAACAATACAGGTACATGCAAGGGAAAACACAGATTAAGATAATGATTCCCGAGACAATGGGATCCCGGGGGATACTGAGTAGCACTCCCCCATCCAGGTATGTGAAGTAATTCACCCATCCTGGTAGGACATCCCATTGCAGAATCCAGTAGATAAAGCCTTTCCAAGTGTGATGTGAAGGATTTGATGTTCTTAGGAACATAGCATGTTTTTCCACATAGTGAGAGTCAGGGCAATGACTATTTCCCCAACTTCCATACCTTTATGGTACTGGGCATCTCAGCAGGGGTCCCCAGTTCAGCATATGGGATAATAGGCCCTACTTGTTGATCATTCAAACGTATTAAAACCTGGGACAGCACTTCGGTTCACCCGGAAAAAGCAGTTTTATCTGTTGATAATTTAATTTGCTGTTTTAATATTCCATTCTTCCTTTCTACCAACCCTGCTGCTTGCGGATTATAGGGGAAATGGAACGTTCATGTTCTTTTGCCCAGTCTTGCATATCATGACCTTTGAAATGCGACCGCCGATTACTGTCTATGCAATGAGGGTACATGGTGCTCAGTTTCTTTAATCCCCAGAGGTGGCAATCTGATTTGCACTGTGACAGGGGAAAGCCTGAGTTAGGCCAGATGCCATCTCTATACAAACCAAGGCATATTTAGAACCCCCACTAGGAGGGAGGGAGCCAATATAATCAGTTTATCAGTTCTTCACCAGATGGGGACTCTGGGAAATGGCTCCCGATTACTTCAGCAATTGCCTTGAGTGTTGTTTAGAACACACAGAACATGCTATTACTGCATTAACCAAGTCACTGTATTTCCAGGGCAATCCGGCATTCTTGGCAATATGCTGTCCCACCCAGATGCCGTAGTGACAGTTCCTTCTATGTATACAATCTGCTCTATCTACTGGTCAGTTGCTAAGGTTCTTACCCAAGCTAGAGCATCAGCTTCCTGATTACCAGGGGTTATCAGCGCCTTATAAGCTGAGATCTGGAAGACAGTGAGGACCACCTCACTGGGTTGCAGACCAACCCAAATATCTTTCCACATATCCTACCATCTTGAAAATGGCTACGACCATGGGAATGGAAGGCAGAATATATGTTCCAAGGACAGGGGAGGCATTGAGGAGCCACCAATTGCCCAGGTCTAGCTGGCAGGTCAACCAGCAGTCACGTCCTCTAGATGACCGCCTTCTATACCTTTCTCCAGCATCCTCTACTGACAAGCTTAACATCATGCCAGCTGGCAAAGGAGAAATGTTCCTAGGGAATGTTCCCACTCCGTTTTCATGGATCAGGCAATGGTGGATGGATTTGAAGCTGAGAAGCAATAAATTAATAACTGGCATTCCAGCTTTTCTTATTTGGATGCAAGATTTGCAAGGTAAACTGTTGATAAACTGCAATAGTATACATTTCTAAGTTTTGCTACTTTCTAATGCAAGATACCTCCCCACTCCCAAAAATCCAAAGCCATGTCTAAGTATGAAGCTCCAGGTTCTTAAAAATATAAGTCTATCTATTCTGAAAATTCTACACATAGAAAATAACTAAATATCTATTCAGGGCAGTGGAGAGTCCTCTAGTTAAAGAATGCTCCACATAGGTCTGAGTGCATAGTGTTCTATATAATCATAAATTCAATTGATTTTATTCACTTTAAATTCTTGCCTCTTAGTATTTGCTCTTGTTTTTTTCTTTCTGAGATAAGCACACAATTGTTGTCTTCCTCTGCTTGGCTGTATCATGAATGAATGGTCCGACAAAGTATATCATGATGGAAAGGGCATCGGCTCGTTATCGGGCAGATCTGGTTTTAAATTCTAACTCCACCACTTCCTGGGTGTGTGGCCTTAAGCAGATCACTCTATGAGCTTCAGTTCCTTCATCTCTAATTGAACCAATAACACCCACATTGCAGGGTTCAAAAAGACTATATGGAGCACCTAGCTGAGTACTTGCCCTGGAGGAAGAACCTATTTTAAAAGATGGCTGGGATCTGTGAATTTCACTGCTCTGATATCTTTAGGGATTTTATTCAACTGCCCATGGTGAAAATTGTAAGTATGCCAAGTTACTTCTAACTTTCATTCCAAAGACAGCCGCAGAGCATAAAATAAAGCTTTGTAAAGTGTTCCACTAACTACCTAGAATTTCTAAACAATATTCCAGAGTTGTTGGGAAAGAAACAGTAATGTGCACAGACACCAAAAGTTAATGGAGAGTCTCAGAAACATTGGCTCTCCCCTCTACTGTCCCTCCGTGACTTTTGTTATTCTTTATAATGAGAGATGGTTTTTATAAGTGAAATTCCCTTTCCTCTTAAAAGTGTCTTGCTATAATAATTCTATTCTGAACTTAGGAAGTTCCTTCATCTCTAATTGAACCAATAACACCCACATTGCAGGGTTCAAAAAGACTACATGGAGCACCTAGCTGAGTACTTGCCCCGGAGGAAGAATCTATTTAATAATAACCACATACAGGAAAATGAACCACTTTACAGAGAATGCAGCTGTTGACAACAGTTTACCAAAGGGAATGAGATGCTACACTAAAGGCCTATGAAAATAAAGCTCAAACTTGAGATCTGTATACTTCAATTAGAAACACCAGGATGAATTCAGATTCAAGTTTCTCATCACAATAAACAAGTTGCTAGAACTTTCACCTAGTTTAATCTCAATTTCCATAAACCACAATAGACTTTCTAGACTGTATATTCTTTTGGTTCATTTCATATCACCAATGTTTTTCATATTCAGACCACACCAAATGCCAAGTATTTTTTCTACTTTTTCAAGTAGACATAGCCAGTGAATAATGTATTTCATCCTTACCAAGAGAGTTCTGATGTTTCCTCTAAGTCAATTGAATTCTCAACACAAGATCAGACAAACAAGAATATAATGTAACCCAGATGTTAGAATAATTACTAATTTAACCATAAACGGAAAAAATATATATTAGTTCTTGATACAAGTTGTTGTGTTATTACAGAATCCATCATAATGAAATAATGACCTCACTTTGCTCAGAGGTTAAATATACAAATGGCACTGTATTGACCGAATGTTAATGAGTTGTGTATGTGGCAGCAGATGAGCAAGAGACAGCAGAAGGAAGCTATTGTGATAGGTAGATAATTACAATGGAAGTCATGTCTTGGGTAATGAGCAGGATTCACATCACATCTCCTAAGTCATAGCACAATTTCTCTAGCTCCGTTAATACTAATCTGTGGGATTATTTGACAGCAAGATGACATTTTGACTTTGGAACGAATTTTTCTCATAGAAAGCACAATTACCCACTGATATGGTAATATGCAATTAGACACAGCCATGCTGGACAATTCAGATTTTTTTCAAACACATGAGGAGTAGATGCATTGTTCATTAGCACATGAGATTCTTCAGTCTTTGTATATAGCCCTTTTGGTCTAAGTGCCTTATTCATATGCAGTGAATGCATTCTGAAATTTTTAATTTTTAATTGCCTATTATTTAAATTAAAAGTTTCAAATTTTTAAATATAGGATAATTCTGGGAGCTAAAACTAACATCTGTGATGAATCAGAACTTTATTGTATGCAGAGACTGTGTTTAAGGAACATTATTTGGCTCATATTCAATCTAAACCTATTTAACCAAAAAATCCATATTACAAAGGAATTTTACTATAGTGTAAAATGTAATATGCTGGAAATATGTATGGATTCTTATAAGTCCAGTTGTTTTGTTTAAACTCACTGAGGCATCAGTAATGTACCACTCTAAGAGTGTGAAAGGGAGAAACTCTCCTTTTGTATCTTTTCCAAGTTTTGTCAAATTCAGGAAGGGATTTTTTCTCCGGATGGGGTGCGGGGGGAGAGAGAGACTTGTGTTTGTGCATGAACATGTATTCATATATGTCTACATTTAGCCATTTCTCAATTAACTGCACGTAAAATGACAAAGTTTCCATCCCACACTGATTTTCCCTGCCATCACTCAGAAATACCCTCCTCTCGCCTCAAAGCGTATTCAGGAGAAATTGGTATGATTTAACATTAGCCTAAACAAAGCCTAATTAAATGTAAGAGAAAAGTAAAGTACTTGTGATGTGTCATGATCAAATGATTTAAGTATCAATAATATGTTTAAAATCACAAAAAGTGAGATAAAGATATCTTCTTTCTGTGCTATAGGTGACATTTAAAATATACTCAGAAAACACTGGACACTGTATTGCTTTATTACACATCATGAACATGTCACTGATCAAAAGCAAAAAAATCACACTAACTTCTTGATAGGATATTATCTGATTGCCAGAGATTAGCAGAAAACTAAACTTCTACAATATTCATATATAACATGGAATAATAAAACTACCTCTTGAGGTTTATTGTGAAGACTTAATGAGATAGAGCAAGTGTCAGCAAACTATGGACCATAAGCAAAGTCTGGCCCACCACCTATGTTTTCGCAACCCACAACATAAGAATGGTTTTTACATTTTTAATGTTTTTTTAAAAGAACAATAATATTTTGTGACATGTGAAAGTTATGTAAAATATCATAATCCATAAATAAAGTGGTATTGGAATGGGCTACCCTCACTCAGATTTGTTCTGTCTATGGTGCTTTCCCACTCTACAAGACCAGAACTGAGTAGTTACTTGCCGTGGAGTTATGGCCTGCAAAGTCTAAAATATTTGCTGTCTGTCCCTTAACAGAAAAAGTTTGAAGACCTCTGAAATAAGCCTGAAAATCACTGAACACAAGGCTTAGCACCTAGTAGAGGCTCTATAAATTATATTTATTTAGAAAAAAATAGTCTTAATACATTCATATATATATTACATGGACTAAAAATTTTTGGTCCCCCAAGCGCTATTCACAACTGCAAAATGTAGTATGGAGACCCAGCTCAACAGAACTGCCAGAGCACACTGGGCTCCTAAAAGACTTTTTCCATCCCTGTCTCACTCCCCCAGGACCTGCCTCTACTCACCTTCTCCTTTGCAGAGAAGGCGAAGGGCACCTTCCGTGTGCCTCGTCCATGGCTTTCAATGCTGGCTTAGATTATTGCTCAGAAACAAACCTTCCCCCTGCCCCCATCATCTGCATGGGTGAAGTGTACTTTGGGAAAAGCCAAATGACTTACTTTGGAATGAATATGAGCAGACATATCATGACCTATTAGAGTCCTCATTTTCAGAGTATTCATTCTAGTCCTCAGCTACAAGGGAAGCAAAAGTTATTAGAACTAGAAATAATTTGCTAATGAACTGGCCACCTATAAAATCAGTCCCTAGTTAAAACTTCTCTCACCACTGAGGTCATTCCTGCCCATCATGTCAGAACCTTAATCTTCTCTCCTGCGTGCCCAATGTTTCTGCCTGATTCAACTCAAGTTCTACCTCACTAGCCCAGGTGTTTGCAGCCCCAGCAGTTGTCGAGGTTACATTTTTAGGTCCACAAGAATACTGGAACGGATACCTTACAAATATGAAGCCTTGGTTAAATTTATTCTTTCTGTCAGCCTCGTGGAAAAGAAAAGCTCTGGTAAAAACATAAAATGCAGTCAGCTGGGGTTACAGCTCCTTTTTACATGGGATTGGCTTCAGATTTTCATCTAGAATAGACTGTTTCCAAAATCATGTGTTTAAAAGCAAGGAAAGAGAGAAATTGGGTTTATAATCACTTCAGCAGCAAATGGTCTATGAACCACCTTGACATCCTCTCTTGAGACTCCCAGCATCTCAGGCTCTAAGCAATTTAAAAGAAAAAAAAACGGATGAATGTGTTATCATCATTTATTGGCCCACTGAGTTTGACCAAGTAAAATATCTTCTAGGAGGAGGCCTCAATCCATCACTCCAGAACAGTTTACTACTGGGCAGGGCATCATTCTCTAAAAGCAAAAAGAAAGGATTTATGTCATCAAAGAACAGGGAATCCTGCTTAGAAGGCACATATGCCCCTGAAGATTACACATCACTAAAACTCTTGGTTCAATTAAGTAATGAAATTTTCCAAATGTTTTCCACTAACACGATCCACCCTGATCAGGCTTCCTTTATTCCAGGTTCTTTTTTTATATAATATTTTTTTTAAAAAATTTTTTGTTAAAAATACTTTTTATGTAAATATTAAAAGCTAATTCAAGTCCTATTTTAAAGTTAACTCTTAGGGACAAGACGAGCTACTTCTTGGACAAGGGCACTTTGGTTGCTATTTTCCATTTACAGGAAAGGGTATATTTCCATGTCTTAGCAGTTAGACAGGCATAAATGAATAAATTAGCATTTCCCTACATTTAAATCTTATAACCTAAACAACTGGACAGCTGACTGCAATTGATTTATTATTACTCAGAGTTATTGTTTGCCAACTGAAGCCAAATGTTAAGGTAAAGGACGAGCACTAACCCAAAAAGTGATGGCTCGGTGCCCTGGTTTTTGAGCTCAGAATTCTTCCTGTGGTGATTGAGGACTGGGTGCTCCTGATTTTCTTCTACCATATGCTCTCATAAGTCTCTTTTTAATCACAGTCTATTCTCAACCACTCTATCTGGGCTTCTATAGATTGCGAAATTGGGTTTTAATTCTAGTTTACTTCATTATCCAAAGGCCAGATATTTGCTAATACCCAGAAGTCTCAGTGACTTCCCCATTATTTCTGAGCATGAACCCATGATCCCTCACGTTGCCCCTTCCATCTGTGAGCAGCCACTCCAGCCGCCTAAGTATTTATGTGCTTTGATAGACACTGCCCATTCTCATCCATATACAGATTTATTTTTCTTAGTGGACATTCAGAAGATGACACCTCCCAGCCCTTTTGCAGTCAGAAGGGGCCATGGGGATTGGTTCTGGCCAATAAAATGTGAGAAATGATTTGTGTCACTTGTAGGCTGAGATAGTTTAGCCTCTCTGCAGTCTCTCTCTTGACCTCTTGGGACACAGACATTCCAGACACTGGTACTGCTGTCAGGCCGGTCCCTGAGTGACTATATGGGGCAGAGCTCTGCTGCCACCCTATCCCACACTCCATGCCCCACCACCTACCCACTCAAGTTAGATGCACAGCTTGAGCAAGAGAGAAAGCTTTGTGGGTTAGGCCACTGAGATTGGGGAGCTAACATTTTACTGCAGCATAGTATAGCCTATCCTGATTAACATGATATCAGTTGTCTCAGTTAAGGGATGTTTATCACTTCATCAGGAAAAACATCACTGTTATATTTGCCACAGTCCTGAGAAAAACAATAGATACAAGAAAGATAACACAATTTATGAATTCCCTCAGGGAAAAAATTACTCTGTCTAAGATTTTTTTAGGGTGGCTTCATAGTGTAGTGGTTAGCACATCTGCTTTACACGCAGAAGGTCCTGGGTTCACATCCCAGGTGGAGCCACGAACCATACCCTGGGTGCGCCAGGCCCCGGGTGCACGCCCTGGGTGCATGTCCCGAGCTTGTGGGAGGAGATGCCCCACCTTCAGAGATCCAGTTCTTAAGGGGAGATGGCAACATCCATAGGTCAGGGATGGAAGTGGGGGTGGAAATTAAAGAGGGGGGAGGAAAAAGAATTTTTTAAGTGGAAAAATGTTAGATTAGATAGATAGAATTCTATACATAGAAATAAATACATTTTGAGCACTTAGTATGTTCCTAACACGGTTCTAAGCACCTTATACATATTTGCTCATGTATTCCTCATAACAACCATGTGAGGTAAGAGCTATTGTTCTTATTTTATAAATTTTTAAACTGAGACACAGACTAGTTAAATAGTCACGCAAGCTCTCACAAGTTGTAAGTGGTGAAGTCAGGCTTTGAATACAGCTATCCGAGTCCAAAGCCCATGCTGGCATGGGAATTAATACATACATGCTCTGAGTTTGATTGCTACATACAAACAATTGAGTTTCCCTTCGGCAACTCTAGAAATTATCCCACTTGGGCTATGTCAAGCTTTTCTCCACCAGGTAAAGCCTGAGTCCTCCTACTCACCAGGGGCTTCTGCTGTTTCTATCATGTGTTGAATATTTTGGAAGAAAAGTAAAATGTTTTTTAAAAAATAATGGCCTTTAAGCCCTTTTTAATTTTTTTATCATGAAATCTTCAAATATCCAGAAAAGTAGAAGAATGGCATAATAAACTCCCATATATCCATCATCATCTACCTCTTCACAATACATTTACTCCCTCAAGTTCTCTTTCTTTACATTCTGGCTTCTGCCTCCACCATGCCAGTGAAGCTCATCAAGATTCCCAATGGCCTCCTTGAATCATAGTCCGATGGATGTTTTCTAACCTTTTTGCAATGTCATTCTTCTGATCCATCTGAATCGCCTGACACTCTTGAGAAGACACTTCTAATATCATATTAATATGATAGCTACCATTCTATCCATCTCCTAAGTGTTAGTGTACCTATGGTGCTGCCCTCCATGCTCTTCCTTCTTATACTCTTTTCATTTGAAGGCCCTCACCCATGCTCAAGGTTTCAACTGTCACTTATAGGCCAATGACCTCCAATCTGTGATTCCAGCCCAGTTCTCTTACAAAGGTACCTACTGGACATCCTCTTGACTATCCTATAGGATCCTCCATCTCAACCTCTACATTCATCATCTAACCCTCAAAATCTACTCCCCCTCCTGTGTTGCTGGATTAGAGAAATTACATCACATAGTTGTCCACCAAGTCCTATCAGAATATTTCATTGTTAGAGTTGTACCTCA
>NW_011889274.1:457396-468729 GCF_000151845.1 Pteropus vampyrus | reverse complement strand
ACTTGGGCTATGTCAAGCTTTTCTCCACCAGGTAAAGCCTGAGTCCTCCTACTCACCAGGGGCTTCTGCTGTTTCTATCATGTGTTGAATATTTTGGAAGAAAAGTAAAATGTTTTTTAAAAAATAATGGCCTTTAAGCCCTTTTTAATTTTTTTATCATGAAATCTTCAAATATCCAGAAAAGTAGAAGAATGGCATAATAAACTCCCATATATCCATCATCATCTACCTCTTCACAATACATTTACTCCCTCAAGTTCTCTTTCTTTACATTCTGGCTTCTGCCTCCACCATGCCAGTGAAGCTCATCAAGATTCCCAATGGCCTCCTTGAATCATAGTCCGATGGATGTTTTCTAACCTTTTTGCAATGTCATTCTTCTGATCCATCTGAATCGCCTGACACTCTTGAGAAGACACTTCTAATATCATATTAATATGATAGCTACCATTCTATCCATCTCCTAAGTGTTAGTGTACCTATGGTGCTGCCCTCCATGCTCTTCCTTCTTATACTCTTTTCATTTGAAGGCCCTCACCCATGCTCAAGGTTTCAACTGTCACTTATAGGCCAATGACCTCCAATCTGTGATTCCAGCCCAATTCTCTTACAAAGGTACCTACTGGACATCCTCTTGACTATCCTATAGGATCCTCCACCTCAACATCTACATTCATCATCTTACCTTCAAAATCTACTCCCCCTCCTGTGTTGCTGGATTAGAGAAATTACATCACATAGTTGTCCACCAAGTCCTATCAGAATATTTCATTGTTAGAGTTGTACCTCAACACTACATATTTGCACCCAATTCTCTAGCCATGTTGTATCTCTCTAAAATTCTTCTTAAGCATGGCTATAACTTTTGATATTTCCATGTTCTTCTACATAATGTCTAGACTGTCCTTTCACTCATCCCCTTCTCTGCCCCGACACCACACACACAGCTCACATATTCTCTATTTGGCTAACTCATCTTTCAAGGCCGAGCTCAAATGTCATCTTCAAAACTTCCTTTGACCAACCTCCCTCCATCCTAGTCCAGATTTGGAGTCCTTCCTTCATGCTCCCATAGCACTCTGGACTTCTGAAACAGAAAATGTAAGTTGCCTACTCAACATCCTTTCTCCCATCTTCCTTACTAACAGAACTGCAATTCTATTCAGTGTATAATTTATCCAGTTAATAATACTCATCTTCCCAGACTCTCTTGAGCCCACAATGATCATACGATCTACCTTGGTCAATGATATGTAAGTAGAATTCTATTGGGACAGTCTTTCAGAAAGCTATGGTTTACCTAATAAAAACAGATGGACTTAGCTAGCATGTGTCCATACTATTTACCCTTTCCCTGTCTTCTTGCCTGGAACACAGTCCGAGCACCCAAAAATAGAGCAACCATCTTAAGTCTATGAGGATAAAAACCAGACACTGAGGATGCAAGATCAGGAAGTTGGATGGAGCCTGGTACTTCTTTGAGCATTTGTACCAGCCCAGGACTGCCTTCCTCTGGACTTCCTGTTACATGAGAAAAATTAACCTCCAGTGGGTTAAGCCACAGCTGTTGGATTTCTGTTGTATGTAGCCCAACACAGTTCTGCTGATAAACTCTCCCTTTTTTCTTACTACTTCTCACATAATATTGCCTGCAGTTGGCTACTGTCTGAGTCTGCCCCAGGATATCAAGGCCCATGAGCACGTGGCTATTTCATCAGACGCCTCTTCTGCCTTATCTTGCATCCTCTTGGCCCATATTTTAGTCCAGCCTTGGACATGGCAACCAGCAGATGAAAACTGACAGTGCATTCTCTCGGCTGCACCAGTATCTCTTGCTTTCTCTCAGGGTTTTCTTCCTCTGCTCAAGGACACCAAGAGTCACTCAGTCATTCCGATTCTTATACAAACTTAGATGCGGAGGGCGTTGACACCCCCAAGGACAATGATAGTCAAGTGATTAAGTATTGCCCGCCTCCACATCTCAAGAGGGCAATTCTGAGGGGCATTCTACACATCTTCTCAGAGGGTCCCTAATGGTACTGAACCCTGATTTCCGCAGTGATAAGTCAGCTCGGTAACATGTTGCTTCCTTTCCTATTTCGCTATTTCCAGTTTCCATTCCTGTTTATTTCCCAAAACAAAACTCCCTACCAGCAAGCCCATGTCAAGCTCTGCTTTTTTTTTTTTTTTTTTTTGGATGAGGGGAATGGGGGGCGGGGGACAGGTGGTAGAACCTGAGCTAGGATAGCTGGGACTTCATATCTAACCAGCACTTAATGTGATACCAGTTCTTAACAAATATTGGTTCATTGATGCATAAGTGAATGAACTTCTTTTCCAATTATACCGCCTTGTGAGAAATGCTTTTTACTTTAACAAAACATTATATTCGTTTGAAAAGATAGGGGTGCTCATTAGGGGTGGAGTTTAACAGCTGCTAACTTCCACATAAAATACTGGCTACAGAGGAGAGAGAATCCTAACAGCAGCACCTACCCAGATTTCAACCAGTGAGATTTCACAATTTATCATGATCAACTAGATAGGGATCTTTGAATTATCAATATAAAATGTATTGTCCTAAAAGCAATGACACTTAAGCACTAAGCCTTGGCTTATTGATGATTTCAACATTTAGGCAAATAAAAGTACTAAGATATTATAAAAATTAAAATGTTTAATTAAGAAATCAGCAATACCTATGAATATATAATCACGGTTGCCCAAAAGATGTTACTCCAATCCCAAAATAAGTCTTCGAATCTAAAACATCTATAAAAATGTTTCGACCAATAATTTTATATTAGAAAATCAGAAGAGAAGTAACTAGTTTTTAGGGTAATAAGAAAATGTTAGTAATAAAGCATTATTAGAAAATATGAGGCAACATTCTAGGCTTTGTTTTTAGATTAATGATTTGATAAAGATTCATGTGGCCCTTTCTATTTATTTTTTTAAAAGAGATAAAAAAACCTACCACAGTAAAATGCCTCTAGGTCTGTGCACAGCACCTTAGAAATAAAAAAGTTATTATCAAAGGACTGCTGTAGCCTAAGCCCATCCAAAGAGCTCCTCCTACTGGTTTTTCTAAATATAAGAGAAATCCAAAGAGAGGGAATTTCACTGAAGAGCCAGAGCATTACAAAATCAAGGAGTAGGAACGAAGAAAGTTAAAACTTCTGAGTCACAGCTGGGTCTCTGATGCCTTGAGCAGGACAAGCCAAAGGCCAGACTCTGACATGAGCTTCCCAGGATCCTCAGGGCCCTCCCTTCTCATAACCGGCCTTGTCCAGGAACTCTGCCTACCTGCAAGTTTACAGGGGATTTCTAGCAATAATACCTGAACTCCGAGAAATTCAGCTCTACTCAGAACATTGTGTAGGACGGAGTGGTGAGAGGGAATTTTTGAACACTGCAACTCTTCCCATTATCTCTGAACAAGGGCAGTCCCCTTCCTCTGTACATGAACTATCTCGAAAAGGAAATGAAAGGTGTAAATCAGGCATAAAGCAATTATTTTAAAAACAAGTGGTTAGTAGTAAGTTTCTAACTTAACTTAGAATTAATTCCTATTTAATTCTAATCGCTTAATTAATCTCTGATATTTTGGATGAATGAGTAGTAGATTTTGTTTTTCAGTCTGCGGCATGACAGCACACACCTGAACCACAAAGAGTAAACTCTAAATGCAGGAAATAATAAAGGTCAGAAAGCTACACATCGAACTTGACATTGGTACATGTGGAAAGATGAGGAACTGGGGAAGAGAAAGAGTATGAACGGGAACTTTTTCTTTCATGATGTAATTCTACATTATTTGAATTTTTTAGAAGAAGAATGTTTTCATGTGTAACTTCTGAAATTTTATTTTTTACGAAGATTATCTAAAATAATTATTCTCTGTGATAATCTTACCCATCTAGGGAGTGACCCAGGTTCTCTTTTTGGTCACTTTGTTCAGTCATTCCACACACCAGCTCCTCTAGGGCACCCATCCCCAGACCAGGCACTGCAAGGGCTTCAAAGACCATCCTAGTAATAACAAACATGTATGGATGCTGACTATGTGCCAGTCACTATCTCAAGAACTTTATCAGAACTATTTCATTTAATTCTCACCCAAGTATGTCAGTACTGGGATTCTACCCATTCCTCAAATGAGGAAACAAGGCACAGAGAGATTAAGTAAATTGCCCAAGACCATTCAGCTTACATGAATGGAGCTGGAATTCCAAACCCAAGAAATGTGGCTTCAATATGCACACTTAATCACTATATAATTTTACTTCCCTAAAAATGAAACACTTCTCAGTTTCTGAGGGTTTATCACCTAGCCAGGAGAAATGATATAACCAATCTCAATGCTATATGCTAACAGGTATGATAAAGGTACACACACACACACACACACGCACGCAAGCACGCATGCATGTGTGCGTACACACACACACGTGTGTGCGCACACATACACACAGTAGGAGGAGAAAAGAGAGAAATAGCAGGTATAGATAACGCATATACATTAAAAACATTCTGGTATAATAATCCTCTGTGCTCTCGTGGACTTTCTTATAAGATGAACTCCTATCCCCAGAAATGTTTGTTCACCAGTATCCCATGCCCAGAATGATGCTTGCACATAATAGGTACTCAATAAATATTTGTTTAAAAAATGAATATAAGTATTGAAGAAAGGTTTTTGGTTAACTGAAAGGTTTTGGTTAAGTGAGATTTCATGCCACAACTGGACTTATAGGTGTTAAAAACATGGATCTCTGTGATAAGCAAGTGACTTCAGAGTCCTGAGTTGCCAAGTTGCCCTGACAGGTTTACTGCTAAATGACTTGTTAGCAGTGCTGAGAGGCATTGCATCCAATAACTCTAGTGATCAACTCCTTTCATTTTGCATTCTCAGTTTCTTAATGTAGGAAACAGAATTTAAATGATGAATTGGTCTGTTTCTTTCAGGACCTCACAGTGTACTTATATGAAACAAAGAGACACCAGGGCAAAAAGCCTGCTTATGGTACCTATTTGGACCAAGACATGAATCATCCTATTTATAATGTCAGATATGTGTTGTGTTCCCCTAGGGACCTCTACAAAGTGACCTCAAGAGCCATTTCCAATTTCATATGAAAAATTCCCACGTGAACATTCTCTGCAATTCCTAGTGAGTTTATAGTTCCAAGTACATTTTTAGAAATTTTTATTATTTTTAGATACTAAAGCAAATCTCATAAGGAAGATTAAGGATTAGGTATTATCGATGTAAGGAGAAAATAATCATTCTTAATCATGACTGCATTATGTGAAAAAAATGATTCCTTTTCATTGGATTTTGGTTTAAACTGTTATATTGCAATCGGCTTCTGAAAAGTCGTCTCAGGAACTTACCTATAGTCGTGATGTGGAAAAACACATTTGCCATCAGTATCCTATTATTTCTACACTGCTCAGTTACTTTTGAGTAAGTAAGGCCTAGTGGTTTAATAGGATGAGAAGGCAGTTAGATATGTAGGAGCAAAGATAAAATCTTTCGTATATTCTCTCCAAGAAGATGGACTTGATTCGATGGAGATACAAGTCACGATACAGATATTTCCAAAGTATGGCTGTGTGCCCAGAGCCTTTTCATGCAGAGCCCTGCTTCAAAGGAATGCATAGGAAGAAGTGGTGGGGCTGGCTTAAATAAAGTGATTCAAGTGAAAAAAATATTTTTTTGTTATAGGCTTGTGAATACCTCAGGAAAATACATTTCAAGATTGAATTATCTGGATTATTTTTCATCATTTTGACATTGCTCTTTGCATACTGAATCACAGCTAAATATTTCATTTCCAACTCCTATTAATGGTACAAGTATAAATTAATTTCATTTTCCCAATCGGTTGTCTGGTACATTGCTTGATAAGTTTTTAAAAGAGTCTTAGAGAAGAGGGGCCAAAAGCATGTGAGATATCATATATCTGGAGAAGAAAAGATTAGAGATCTCTGGCTTAGTGATAACTTGCAAGCCATCAAATTACTGAAAAACACCTGAAATTTTTCATTCTTTAAACTCCATATCCTTCCACCAGTCCCCTGATATACACATCCTTCATTCGCTTGTGTTCATCTAACAAATGACATGAAGAAGTGATGCACAGATGAGATGAAATTGAGAGTACATGTGTGTGCATGTGTGTGCACTTGTGTGTGAAAAAGAGAACATCTGTTTTCCCAGGAGGTGTCAAAGATGTATGATGCTTAATGACTTTTATCTAAGATTTACTCATAAACAAATGCTTAAATTTGTCATCCCCCAAACATCTGAGCTATACTAAATTAATGATAGAAAATGGAAATTGTTCACTAGGGGAACAAAACAGAACGCCACATTAAGAAATCACTGGAAACCCTATTACCCATTATCACCATCCTACTCGAAAAGTCAGAGAAATAAGAACACAAGAATTAAAGCTATCTTCTCATTGAAACAAAAGGCATTTAATTTTGGAAGCTTCATGGGTATGAATTTTTTAATCTTTCATCAAATGTCTTCTGTTTTCGATTAATATTTCCATGTATCATGCCTTTTAAGTTGAAAGAATGAATCATTTATTCGGTCTTTGAAAAAAAAAAAGTCCAAAATATTTTTTGGAAAAAAGAGAAAAAAGAAAGAAACAAAAGATATTTTGCCCCCTCATCTAAACTGTAAAGTCTCCACAACAGGGTCTGTGTCAAATCCCTGGGCCTTAATCCGATACCCTACAAACCAAAGAAGCTTAATGTTTTCGATGATGATAATAATAGTGAACTAACTCCCATGTATTCCTACCATGAAATATATTCCATATATTTACTCTTCAGACCCGTGTTTCTCAAAACATGTTCCACAAAAAACACATGTCTTGCAATATCCTTCCATTAAAAATGGAGGGAGAAGAAGAAGGGCTCCTTAGACAATTAGGATTGAGAAATATGAATTGTACAAAGTTAAAACATGTTTCACTGCCACAATTTTGTAAGAAGCTTTAAAACGTGTTTGTGCATTGTGAAACTCTGAGGGTTAAAGTTTACAACGTTTCCCAAAATTATTTAATAAGGAAAACTTATGAAACCTTGAACGGCACCAGTGTCTTTCAGAACAAAATTTGGGAAATGCTATGTTAGACAAATGTGAAATGAGTAGCCACTGTATGCAAGAACAGTATCCATGGAAACATGTCCTTTCTCCCATCCTCCGTGGTTGGTGGGTTTTTCTGGTTTGTTTTTTTCGGCGGGGGGGCGGGGCGGGGGGCTTGGGGGGGGGGGGGGCGGGGAGCTTAGGGGGGGATCTGTAAACTGATGATAATAATGCCTGTCTCATAAGGTGGTCATGAGATTGAAATGAAATCAAATACACAAAAGGTCAAGCCTAGCACAAAGGCCCACAGGAGTGTCCCTTCTCTGCCCATACAGGCAGTGCTGTGGGGAAAATGAAACTGTCCTGAGTGTAACTAGACCTACACACACCTCTGAGGTGTGAACATTTAAGGACAGAAGTGTAGCATGTGACACTCGTTCTCTGGTTCAGAAGTCAAGTCAGGCCAGCCATGGTCATCTCCCACCCCAACTGAGATTTTTACGTCCTTCACTTGATAAACCTCCGCCCGCCATTGCCTTTCTTAGTTAGACTTATGATCACTCACGCAACCACACACACTCGCGGAGACTCCGGCACTCAAGCCTAAACCCAAAGCGCAGTCCTTCCAATTGCTAACATGAGCTAAAGTGTATTTCTTAGCCAAGGATCTTGGGCAAAAGAAATATATCATTTAGGGCAATGCAAGTACTGAACAGTACACTAGAACTGAATTTAGTTTCTAATCTGTTTTAACGACACTGCATGACAAAGGTGACTAAAATAAATATTTAAATAAAATTTAAGTTGTATAAAGAACTATAAAACTGAGCCTCTATGACTCAAAATTCATTAGTGATGCATTAGCGCCCTCTGCTGCTAAGTTTTCGGATTGTTCGGTACTGCTTTTTCTTTTTCTCTTTTTTTTTTTTTTTTAAGAACATGCGGTATTTCATTTTGGTTCAATCTTTACACGTAAATTAGTAAAAATTATTAGTAGAATAGTAATTAGAATGCACAGAATTATTTAAAATTATTATCTCATGTTTCAATCCTCACCTCAAAGAGGTGTCTTGATCTAAAACACCTAAAGATTTCCCACTGAGCTGTAATCTTGGAGTATGTGTTATTGTTCTTTAAATTGTAAACTGTTCCATAAAAGATGATTTGCATAGGCATCCTGCTAGCAGAACATATAAGTTCCAATTTTTATTAATTATAGATATAATTTATTCTTCATTTTACATGGCCTGTGGCTTATGGCTGCAAGATTTAACAAAAATATATCCCATGTACTTGCATGGGACATACTCATACTAAATACTTATACTAAAAATGTCTAAATTATTAAGCTAAAAAAGTATCCATTGTTTATCTGAAATACAAATTTAACTGGGTTTCCTGTATTTTGTCTGGAGAACTTATCTATTTTCATGTGTGCTCTGACTTTCACAATTGAAATTCTTTTCTCTTGAGATATTCAGTGTTTATCCTACCATAATGATGAATAAAAGCAAACCATCTCTATCTCTGTTTTCTATTTCTACCCTCACATCTTCTGAGACAGTGCATAGGTTTTAACATTTCAAAGTCTAAAGCAAAATATTGAATTAGCAGGGTCAGCTAAACATGAGATTAAAAACATTTGTTCTTAAAATGAGTTATTTAATTAACAGATAAATTAAATGAGAGGAATCCTAAATCCCTAGACATCTTTTTGCAGCAACAAGGATATTATATAAAATATTTTGTTTCATTTCATTTTGTTTTCAGAATCATAAATTTGAAAATAGAAACACCTAGATTCAACAAGATTCTAAGTCAGTGACTCTCAAGCCTGTACAATAGAATCACCTACAGAAGTTTTAAATCTCAAGGATACCCAGACCCCACCTGCAGACCAATTAAATCAGAATCCTTGAGGTTGGGATCCCAAGGAAACTTAGGGCTTAAAAGCAGTCCAGGCAATTTTAATATGCAGCCAAGGTGACAAACCACTGTCCTGAGGCCAGGAAGTCCCTTCAGGGAGTGCTCCTTGCCTTTGATATGCATGCAAATCCATGGACATTTCTAACCAGCTTCCAGTCCTTGCATTTACTGTTGGGCCAAAGACCACACTTAAAGGAGCAAGAGTTTTAGAAGCTAGGGGGGGGGGAAAAAAGGCAATTTGTTTCAATATAGAATGACATAATGTCTGTGTGAATTGAAAATGCAGAGTACTTACAACCACATTACTGTAATGATAACTGCTAGAGAAACGAAGGCAGGAGGGAGGGTGAAAGAAAAACTTACCTTAATAGTTCTGTAGTGGGTTACCATATCTTCAGTTATCTTACTCTGTCACAGTATATCCCACACTGGCCAAAAGGAGTTAATATTTGCTCCCCAGCTACTTTTTCAGCAATGGTATAAGAATTTGTATTAGATCATTTTATATGCAGCATCTCAAATATGCAGTAATTTAAAGCATACGAATTTAGATCATATGAGAATTTAGTTCATAGTTTATTTCCATCGGACCTTTTTTAACCATTTTAGTCTGCTAGAGCTTAAAGGAGCAATATGCAGATTGTGCAACCATGTGAAGCTGATCAAATCAACACTTGAAAGTATAATTGGTAAATCTCGTGTGCTTTTGAAAAATTAATCAAGACAGGTTTGGTGAACCTTTGCTGAGAGTCTCTTTAGGACAAATGACTTGGTTCTCAATGTATTGCCATACAGGTAAACTCCAGCTGCAAACCCCAAGGTGACCCATTTGTCTCGCTTGGATGGAGCATAATGACTTGTTAAGCACTGCAAATAATTCTGCTGGTTTAAAATCAATTTAGTTAATACAATTAAATGAAACTTATTTGATCCTTCAGGTTCAAAAACCATCAATTTGACTCATACATTAACATTTTAACATGAAAACAGCCACCATAATCTTCCAGTGCCTTCTAACAATGTTCTGTGGAGATATGTTGTAGAAAGCTGTGCACATAGTGCTGTCTTTAAAACCTCTCCAGAATTAGTCGTGAGAATTGGGGGTATGAAAATATTTCTTCCTCGAGCATATTTCACCTCAAACACAATGACTCCATAAGGTCTATTGTATTCACTAGAAAAGGCAGAGGACTTCCAAACAAGGCCTTGAGTTCCACTGGATAGCCAATCTCTCCAACCTACCGCCTTCAAAGTTGTAAGACCTATTTGGAGCACAAAAGTATGGTCGATGATATTTTCAGTTCTCATTTTAATGACTCAGTCAATGGTTCGTAACACTGGTGACCACTTTCTCCCTTGGAACTCTCTTCTCTGTGTTTCTTACAAGGTACTATTCTTTCTTTTGGTCTGACCATATACTCTCCATCTCTTCTTTCTCTGATGGAACCTTTAATATGCTGGTATGCCCCCAGTTTCTAATCCTCGGCCCTCTTCTCTTCCTATTTCATCTATCCCCTTTTATTTTTATGGCTTCAAGAATCAAGCATAAGGTGGTAACTCCATCTGTAATTGCAGGCCTGGCCTCTCCTTTAAGCTCAAGATCCAGCTGTTTAATAAGTATTAGTCCTTTAAGCTCAAGATCCAGCTGTTTAATAAGTAATTAATAAATTTAAATTAATTAAGATTAAATAAAACTTAAAATTTCATTCCTCAATCACACTAGCCACATTTCAATAGTCACTAACTACATGCGTTTAATGTATACTACATGGAATAGTTCAGATAAAGAACATTTCCATCATCACAGAAAGTTCTATTGGACAGTGGTACCTAGATAACAATACCTAATGAATACATGTGCCAGGCACACTTCTAAGTCTTTTATACATAGACTAATTTAATCCACACGACAAAGTTCTGAGGTACTTACAGTAGTCAAAATCACAGAGACAGAACATAGGATATTGGTGTGGGAGGTGGTCAAGTATGGAGAATGGGGACTTATTGTTTAATGGGTGTAGAGTTTCAGTTTTGCAAATAGTTCTGGAGATGGAAGAAGGTGATGGAGGCACAACAATATGAAAGTACTTAACACCGCTGAACTATGCGCTAAAAAATGGCTAAAATGGCCAACTTTGTGTATATGGTAGCACAATAAAAACAAACAAACAAGGTTTGTACTAAGTACTTAAGATTGTGGTGAACTATTATGCACTGGGTATTTGGAACTCCTCATTGTCACTGAAAACTGGTACCAGTGATAAAATTCCTGAAAGAGAGTCAGTTCAAATGGGAACTT
>NW_011889274.1:431577-456441 GCF_000151845.1 Pteropus vampyrus | reverse complement strand
TTCTGTCTGCCCTTCCTTCTCTCTCCCAAGGGCAGAAATGAACAAAACAATGGTTTTCTATTTGTTTAGCACTCAATTTATGGGTGCTTATGCTAGTTCTTATATGATTTTAGTTTTTTTTAAAGATTATTGCATTTAGAATTCAGCGCATATTAATCTTTAATTCATTTCCCCAGATTTAAGGAAAAAAACTTAATCGTGGAAAATTTTAAATATTTATAAAGTACACAGAATAGTATAAAGAACATCCCTGTATCCATCACTCAAGTTTGAAAATTATCAACATTCTGCCATCTCGCTTAGTCTGTACCTCCGCCCACTCTCCACCTGCCATTCAATTATTTGTTAAGGTGAATTTTAAATATATTGAGATGCCTAGTATTAACTGTACAACTTGATGATAGGCACATTGTGTAACTCACATCACAGTGAAGCTAGAGAACACTTCCATCACCCCAGAAATTTCCTTCTCTCTCATCCCAGTGAATTCTTTGTCCTCTCCACCCTCCAGACAATCACTGTTCTGATTTGTTTAATATAGATTAGTTTTGCCTGTTCTATGATTTCATATACATGGAATCATCAAGTAAATACTCTTTTGTATCTTAAGCTTCTTTTAATTAGCATGATGTCTATGAGCTTTATTCATCTTATTGTGTATATCAGTAATTCATTACTTTTTATTGCTAAGAAATGTTCCATGGTTTGAATATATCACAATTTGTTTATTCATCCTTCTGTTGATAGACATTTGATTGTCTCCAGTATTTAGGTTTTATAAATAAGGATGTTATGGACATTCTTGTACAAGTCTTTTCGTGGATTTGTTTTCATTTCTCTTAAGTAAAATACCGAGCTTGGACTAGCAGAGTCAAATGATAGGTATATGTTTAACTTTACATAAAACTGCCAAAACTTTTTCCAAAGTAATTGTACTATTTTACATTCCAACAGTAATGTATGAGAGTTCTGTTGGCTTCATATCCTAACAAATTTTGTCTATTAAAAGCAGTCTATTAAATTTTTTGCCTTTCTAGTGAGTGTGTAGTGGTTTCTCATTGTGGTTTTAATTTCCATGTCTTTGATGACTAACTAATACTAAACATTTTTCACATGTTCATTAGCCAATTATATATCATCCTTTGTAAAGTATCTGTTCAAGTGTTTTGCTATTTTTTATTGAGTTGTTTGTCTTTTTATTGAGTTATAAAAAGTCTTTATATTTTCATATAACAGTTCTTTCTCAGATAAATGTAGATATTCTTCCGGTTTGCCTATTTGATTAATACTTTTCAATGAACAGAAGTCTTTAATTTTGAATGATGTCAAATTTACCAGTTAAAAACATCTTCTGGTTCTTGCTTTCTCTGTCTTTGATGTAGTTTAATCCACTTTGAGTTAATTTTTGTATATGATGTTAGATAAAGGTCCAACTTCATTAGTTGCATGTGGATATTCGGTCTTCTGAACACCATCTTAGACTCTTCTTCATTGAATGGTCTTGACATCCATGTCAAAAATCATATGACCATGTATGTGAGGGTTTATTTCTGGGATCCCTATCCCGTTCCATTGCTTTATATATCTCCCAGCTTTGTGATTTTTTTCAAGTTTGCTTTGGCTGTTCAGTGTTTCTTGAGGTTTCATATGAAATTTAAGATGGATTTTTCTATTTCTGCCAAAAAAAATAGTCATTGGGTTTTGAAAGGGATTTCACTGAAGCTGTGGATCACTTTGAGTACATCTTAACAATGTTAAGTCTTCCAATCCATGAACATGGATGCGTTTCCATTTATTTATGTTTTCTTTAATATCTTTCAATGATTTATAGTTTTCATTGTACAAGTCTTTCACCTGCTTGGGTAAGTTAATTCTTATTTTGATGCTATTGTAAATTGAATAATTTTTAATTCCCTTTTCAGAGTATTTATTCTTAATGTATAGAAATACCACTGATTTTTGTGTGTTAACTTTTTATCCTGCTACTTTGCTGAATTCATTTATTACTTCTAACAGTTTTTTTTGCAGACTCTTCAGGGTTTTCTACAGTTAAGATCATATCATCTGCAAACAGAGATACTTTTATTTCTTCTTTTCGAATTTGGATGCCTTTTATTTATTTTTTTTTTCTTGTCTATCGCTCTAGCTAGGACTTCCAGTAACATGTTGAATAGAAGTGGCAAATGCAGGCATCCTATCCTTGTTCCTGATCATAAGGGAAAAGTGTTCAGTCTTTCACCATTGAATATGATGTCTGCTGTGGGTTTTCCATATATGGTTTTCATTATGTTGAGGTAGTTTCCTCCTATTCCTAGTCTGTTGAATGTTTTTATCATGTAAGAGTGTTGAATTTTGTCAAATGCTTTTTCTGCATCAATCGATGTGACTATGTGATCTTTTTTCCTTCATTATTAATGTAGTATTGATTAATTTTCAGATGATGAATCATCCTCGCACTTGGTTGTGGTGCATAATCCTTTTAATATGCTGCTGAACTTAGTTTGCTAGTTTTTTTTAGGATTTTTTCAACAATGTTCATAAGGGATATTAGTCTATAGTTTTCTCTTCTTGTAATATCTTTGTCTGGCTTTTCTGTCAGAATAATTCTGGCCTCATAGAATGAGTTAGGGAGTGTAACATCATCTTTAGTTTTTCCATAAAGTTTGAGAAAAATTGGTATTAGTTCTTTAAATGTTTGGTAGAATTCACCAATGAAGCCATCAGATCCAGGGATTTTCTTTGTCGGGAGATTTTTGATTACTGATTCAATCTCCTTACTAGTTATAGGTCTAACCAGATTTCCTATTTCCACATGGTTTGGTGTTGGTAGGTTTTGTGTTTCTAGGAATTTATCCATTTCATCTAAGTGATACAATTTGTGGACATACGGTTGTTCATAGTACTCTCTCATAATCCTTTTTATTTTTGTAGAATCAATAGTAATGTTCCCATTTTTATTTCTAATTTTAGTAATTTGAGGTCTTTTTTTTTTTTTTTTTTAGTCTATCTAACTAAAGGTTTGTCAATTTTGTTGATTCGTTCAAAAAACCAAATTTTGGTTTCATTGATTTTCTCTATTGTTTTGCTATACTGTATTTCATTGGACTCTGCTCTTTTATTTCCTTCTTCCTGCTAGCTTTGGGTTGTTTGCTCTTTTTCTAGTTCCTTAGGTTGTAGGGTTATGTTGCTGATTTGAGATCTTTCTTGTTTTTTAACATAAGCATTTATATCTATAACTTTCTCTCTTAGCATTGCTTTTGCTGTGTTGCATAAATATTAGGTTGAGTTGTTTTGTTCTGTTTTCATTCATCTCTATTTTCTAATTTCCCTTGTGATTTCCTCTTTAACCTATTGGTTGTTTAAAAGTGTGTTTTTTAATTTCCACAAATTTGTGAGTTTTTCAATTTTCCTTCTGTTATTGATTTCTAACTTCATCCCTTTGTGGTCAGAGATGTATATCTATATTTTAAATATATTGAGACTTAATTTGTAGCCTAACTTATGATCTATTTGAAATGTGCACTCGAGAAGAATGGGTATGCTTTTGTTGTTATTTAAATTGTTCTATATATGTCTGTTAGATCTAGTCGGTGTCTTTTATGTTTTTCAAGTCCTCTATATCCTTAGTTATCTTGTCTGGTTGTTCTATTCATTATCGAGAGTGGGATAGTGAAGTCTCCAACTATTACTGTAGAATTGTCTATTTCTCTTTCAATTCTGTCAATTTTTGCTTCACATATTTTAATGATGTTAGTAGGTATGTAAACTTTTATAATTGTCATAAATTCTTGCTCTATTGGAGTTTTTATTAATATATAATGTCCTCCTTTATCTCTTGTAAACTTTTAGTCTATTTTATCTAATGTTAATATAGACATCCCTGCTCTTTTGTGGACATCCTATAGTTGAATTGTTTTAATTTTTTTGTCCATTCTGCCAATCTGTCTTTTAATTAAAGAATTTAATTCATTTACTCTTAATTACTGATAAGGATTTATTTATGATATTTTGCTACTTTTTGCCACATACCTTGTGGCTTTTTCTCTCTCATTTCCTGCATTATTCACTTTTGCATTAATTTTTTGTATTAAAACACTTAAATTTTTTTCTCATTTCTTTTTGTGTATATTCAATGGCTATTTTCCTTGTGGTTACCATGAGGGTAATATTTAAGAAACTAAAGTTTTAACACTCTATTTTGATTTATACCAACATAACTTCAATAACACACAAAAAAATTCTCCTCTTTTAAAACTTCTTCCCCACCCTTTTCAGTTGATTTTACAAAACTATATATTTATACATTGTATGCCCTGAAACATAAACTAATAATTCTTTTAAATGTATTAGTCTCTAAAAATATGTATGTTAAAAAAATTATGTATATATAGTATGAAAAAAATAAACTGGCATTTAAAAAAAGAAAAAATAATAAAAAAATAAAAATAGGCAGAAAATAAAATGTGGAGTTACAAATCATTGTTTCTTCAAATACTCTCTCTGCTCCTTTCTCTCTCTTCTCCTTTTGGGGTGCTCACTATACAAATGTTGGTCAACTTGATGGTGCCCCACAGATCTCTTAGACTCTGTTCCATTTTCTTCAATCTCTTTTCTTTCTGTTCCTCAGACTCAATCATTTTCATTGTCTGATCCTTAAGTTTGTGATTTTTTCTTCTGCCTACTCAAATTGGACTTTGAATCCCTGAGTAGATTTTCATTTCAGCTATTGTATTTTCCAGCTCCAGAATTTCTTTTTGGTTTCCCTTTAAATCATTTATCTCTTTGTTGATATATCCATTTTGTCCATACAACGTTTCTTGACTTTCTCCACATTTTACCTTAGTTCTTTCTGTATCTTTAACACAATTGTTTTAAATTGTCTAGTAGATCCACCATCAGTTCCTTTCCAGGGAGTTTGTTGGTTTATATTTTCTTCTGAATGAGCCATCTGTTTCTATGTATGTCTTGTGTATCCTTTGTGTGCCTTATGATTTTTTAATGCAAAGTGGACATTTGAATCTAATAAAGTGGTAACTCTGAAAATCAGATTCTCCTACCTCCCCAGAGTTTGCTGTTGTTTTGGGATCAAGGTTGTTTGTTTGTTTATTATAGGCTGTCTCTGTGCCAAAGATCTGCCTGAAGTATAAACGAAAGGCCTTCTTGTGTCTTTTCTGAGCCTGCACCTTTCCCTGGACATGCGTAGTGACTTTCTAATTCCCACTCTATGTGCCATTGTTACTGAATGATTTAGTCTTCAGTGTCTGGCTCCCAAAAGCATAAAAAGATAAAAATAGAGGAAAAAAGGCATCGGCCTTTTAACATCCTGTAAAGTCACTTTAAATACCCTGTAAGCCAGATGAGAAACAGTTTGCAAAAAATGGAAAGAGGTACAACAATGCTGCCACCTCTTTGTCTGAACCTCTGCAAAAAGAGGCAGCAATCAGTAATCGGAGCAGATCCCAAATATATGGAGGACAGGGTGCTTTTTGCCCACCCTGGCTCCCATAATCTGTGCAGAAGCTGCTCTAGGAACACAGGCATAGCTGCCTGCCACAGGGCAGTGTGGTAGGTGTTCAGTAGTTACTACTGTGCTAGGAGCTGAAATTGACCAAAATTAACTGCAGTCTCCCACACAAGCCTTCCCCTGCATGTTGCAAGCATTCAATAGACTCCAGAAGTCCAAAATATTTATATCAGATAGATTCTGCCAGTGTAATTTTGTCTAGGTGGGGAGAGATTTCTGTTGTTTCCTATTCCACCACCTTCCCAGAATCCTCATATCATTTTAATGTTTAATAAGTTACTAAGCTTGAGGTATCACTTTATAACCCAAATTTTAACTCAAAAAAATAATAATAATCTTGCTAATTTCGTTATCTTTAAACCTTTAATTAGCCATCTCTACACACAGGTATCACTGTCTGTCTGGACATAGGCCAAGAGATGTCTGCTGGGACAGGTGAAAGATGTAGTTACCACTGAAGGGGGATAAATAAGATGAGCATGTTTTCTGAATCCAAAACTCAGATCAAGGCTTAACAAAATATTTGAGAATGATTATGTAAAAAATCTTATAAATATATAAAAGTTAAATTCAATTGCATTATAAACTTAATGCACTGCCTTTCCAATAAAAAAATAATCTAATCAAGACTGTCCCCAGAAAATTAAGCCATAGTCTCCACAGATATATTGAAAGAAGAGCAGAGATAGGGGAGGCGCTGATCACCAAATGAATAATTCCCAGCTTTCATTCTTTGTATGTTTTGATCATAGCACCTCGATAAATGTCCTATATTAAGGTCAGTACATTTTTCTTCACACTTAATATAAACACCAACAGTGGTCACCTACCAACATTCATCCAAGGGCATACTTCACAGGTTTCATAATCAAATTCTAAAATAATCACATGTAATGAAAATAAAATAATAAAAAATAAAACACAAATAATAAAAAACACAAGAATAATGTAGAAAGTAGAAAAATGTAATTTATTTGCCTTATTTACCAAATGGTTAGCTATAAAGATACTATTTTTGCCTTGAGTTTAAGGCAGTTTCACTTTTTCACCAGAGTAATGTTTTCTGATCATATGCGAGAATCAGCATCTTCTGTTTTATCTGTATTTAATTGATCATTCACATTTTATACATTTGTGCACTTGATAACCATATTTTCTCCATGATCACTGAGGCTCTGTAATATAAAATGTCATTGTCCTCATATATTTGAGTAATACCGATCACGATTTTGAAAGTCTCTATGAGCATATCTTGCATAAGTCTTGTTATGTGGGATCCTTCCAAAAGGTTCGTGGTCATTGAAACAAGATTCAAAAACTTCATCAACAGCCTTTTGAGCTACTTCTTTGCTGATATTCCTAACAGCCAGAATAGAAAGAATGGCTCTGTCTCTCACACAAGTCTAGGGAGAAAGAAAAGTATGTGCCTTTAATCATATATGAAAATTTTATCATGAACTATTTTATATAATGTCTGAACCACAATCAAAATTCACTTTCCTATAGTTAATAATGTAGTAATAAGTATGTAAGGGGGAAGAAGGGTACTAGATTTTGATCACTTTGTGAGTTATATAGATCTCTAATCACTATGCTTTACAACTAAAACTAATATAATTGAAAAAACTCATTGAACTGTACAATGTAAAGATGAGCAACTAATTGTCTATTATATTATATTTCAATAAAGCTGGAAAAAATAAATTAATAAAACATTCTATTATTTTAGTCTGTCATTCTAAAGAAACATAACTCTTAAAATATGGAGCATGTTTAGCTCAATCTAAAATTATTTAGGTATAAGTAAGACCTCCTCCAATTTTCTTATCTTTTCCAATAATATAAGCAGATGTCATTCTCTGAAGTTCCAGGCAGTGTTTGCCAAACAACAACTCCCAATGTGCAAAATCCTAGGAAAGTATATAAATAAGGTTCTGGTCGAACTTTTAATAAAATTTAAAATAAATTTAAAATGTACTTTACTTTTACAACTCTCTTCCTTAACTTTCCAGTTGAACAATACTAGATCACTTTTCCTTTGAGAAGAGTACTTCCCCCTGCAGGCAATAGGAAACCACACATATACAGACAAAATTGGAAGGTGTCTTAATTTTTCAGACTTTTTTTTGTCTGAGTGTTCTGTGCATGGGTATTAAAGTTATCTTCCTACGAAAATAATTTACCTAATGTTACCTAGTAATAGACAAAACTGTCTCAGTGTTCTAAATATTTTAAGAAACTTAAGGTGCTGCCATTCCAATTCTTGGAAAGCATTTAACCAATTTATTTCTCCAAAGGTCCATACTAAAACTCAAAAGAATGGCATTTAAGTTTTCCTGAAAAATAACCAAACACTGGTTCTAAGAGCTGTACATCTTGGCAGTCACTGATTTTCTCTGCACATTCCAAGTTTTACCTCAGCCTGGTGAGCGTGCCCAACCTGGAGATGCTCACTAATATTGGAATATAAACCAGTGCTTCTCAATCTAAATTACACCAAACACCGATTTTAAAAATACGCCCCCAGCATAAAGGAATGAGGACAGGAAGAACAGTATGGAGCCAAAACAGCAACTGCCAAAAAGAGAAAATTTCTCTCCTCCAGGAAAAAAAGAAAAATGGTGGTAAAAATCTGTCCCCTGGAACCACAGAGTTGGGAGACACGAGTATGGATCATAATTCAGATTCACTTCTTTCCAGATGTCATAAATTTCTATTAAAAGTATGCAAGTTTACAATCAGTTACTGTAATTGATGTTACTATCGCTTGGGTACATGCTGTTCAAAAGCAAGGACTCTATTCTCTAAGACTCTTCTCCCTCAGCCAGGCTCCCACCACCTCCACATATTTTCCATCCTGTTGCTAGTTCTACTCTGCTCCTGAATTCTGCTAATTTTCTGCTCCTGTTACCCAAAGTAAAAAAAAGAGACTTCTCTTTCAAAGACTCTGGGCCTTGAATCACAGGCCTTAACCACGTTATCCACTTCTCTTCTCTGGGCGTTCCAATGTGCACCCTACTTCCACCCTTCCCACTGAGAGCCAGAGTACACAAACCAATCAGCTGAATTTACCAGAGAAGGAGGGATTCAAGGGCACAGAAGACATGCGGCACAAGGCAACTCCATGGCGTATCACCAAACTGACCTCTCATAGGCTGAAAGTCTAATAGCCCTTTCTGAGTCATCAGCCTCTTCAGGCAGCAGGCTTCTCTTCTAGCTCTCATTCACCAAGTTCACAATGACTTTTAGTAGTTCACTGTGACTTTCTACCCTGCATCCCAGAGTTCAGTTACTCTACTCTAAAGAACCAAGGGAACTTCCTGTTGTTCTCAGCCTTTTTTGCATCTGGTTGAAACTGCTATCCTGATACTCACGTATCACACAAATTGGCCCAGCAAGCTCTTCCCATAGAAAACCTCTGACCAGCCTTTCTCCTAAGTGTGGATACAGAGCCCCCTGGTTGCTGTGGGAAGAAGTGCTTACATTCATTATCAGTCTATCAGTTCTATACTCCTCTCCCCATATCCATGTGGCACAGATCTTAAAAGCTTTCTAGCAAGATGATCTTGCCTATAGTTTTCTTTTTCGTTTTTCTTGAGTTTTGGTTACAAAATCCCTCTCAGCTCAATTCATCATAATCAAGTCTGTGCCAATCCAAAGCTTTGCTATCACGTCACATACCCTTTAAAGGTGCGCTAACACACAGCCATATCGTGCTGTAATGCAGTCTCTATTCTGAAAGGTATTACTTTTTTGTCTGGCGGTTACTGTGGCAATTTTGAAATATAAGTCCAGGGCTGCTAGGATAAAAGTAAGACAGGCTGTGATTTCACTTCCATCCTTATTGACTCCTATCTAAAAGTATACCAAGAGTGAGATCAGAGCTCTTTTCACTATTAAAATCTCTCAATCAGTCACACAGTTTGCCCATAATTACATAGAACTAAATTCCATCTATTTGGCTTAAACAGTATACATTGTATATTCTTTTCATGTAAGTAGTTCTTCCAAATTTCACTTACTAAATGAATGTATTTCTCATTTCTTTATTCACTATTTCCACTCTTAGCACTCTTGAGGATAAGCAATTTCATGTTTGTTCTTACCTGATGGTGTTGTTTTAATCCAAAACGTAACCTGAATATTTCATTTACAAGTGAACAGTCTCCACTAAGGTTAGCAGCTCGAATCTATCACAAAAACAGAAGCAAACAAAAAGAAAATAAGTGCTCATGCTCTATACCTTTATATCAACCAATTTTTTTAATCGTAAAAGAATATAAAATTAGCAAGTTTTTCTGAGAACAGAGTATCTGTAAGACTTTTTAAAACTCTATTGCCTCGAGAAGTTCTTAAATTAAGAAAAAGAGTAGATATGGATGAGCTATGCTAGAAAATGCCAAATACACTGGGTGGAGGGGAGCAGGGGGTTGTTTGATTTTCTACCAAAGACAATTTTCAAAACTTTACTGATAGAATGAATTTCTTTTCGAATCAAAAGTCAGAAAGTTGGACCTCAGAGTTTAAAAGTCCATGCTTTCTACAAGATACAAACACTTATACAAAATTACCAAAAGGATGTCAAGAAAGCATTCTTCCAAAGATCTACAAACTGAATTTCAATGTGAGTTAAAACCGAATACATCAGTTTTTAAGACATTTTGAGCATACAAACCTCCCAGGCCTAGCCCAAATCACCGAAACTCTCTTGGACCCCTTCCTCCAGGGCCTCAACTGTCCTATGAAAAATTAAGTAGTACAAAGCACAGCAACTCAAGAACATTCCAAACTGGTCATACTACGAGCAGGACATCCTAAAGTTAGGACATGTTTTCTAATTTACTACATTTCTAAGGTAAAAAGCAGCTTTAAAAGATGAAAAGTTCTTGGAACTACCCACATAGATTCTACAGCCAACCTGGCCACATTTTTGCTAATTTACTGCAAAGAGAATGGCCCACTTCTTGTTACTTCTAAAATAACATGGCCTTGTTCCTCAGAGGGGCTCAAGGCACTCAATACACTTTAACTAGCTAACAAGCATTAATTCTCATAACACGCAAGAGAGAGACATATTTAAAAACTCTGGTTTCAGCCTGCTTTCCAAGTAATATGAGTTATAATTAGATGCAATAGGGTTGCTTATTAATTTCAAAGGAAAGAAAATAATTGAAGTTTTAAAGTATAAGCTTGAAATTTATATTAGTTTTTTTAACTTAGCACATTACACTCTTCAATTAATGAAATGCAAGTCTGAAATACCTACATATATAAATATATATATAATACACACATGGACACACACACTTCTGAGAGCAATCCAAAGTACTTAATAATAAATATCTTTTTCTGTTGTATTTTTAAGATTAAATGTTCTACTCTAAAGTAAGCAAGGAGCTTTGGAAGGCAAAGCTATGGAAGGCAGGACAGCAAACCAGTTAAGAGCCCTGGTTGCAATCCTGCCTCTTCCACTTACTAACTATAAAATTTAAACAAATGCCTCAGTTTCCACAGATATAAAATGGCGATAATAACCTCCATGGGTTGTTGTGAAGATTAAATAAGATTAAATCTGTTTGTAGAACAGAATAGTGTTTGGTGCTCATCCCTCAGTAAATGTTAACTATCCTCATTTTTTATATTATACAGTTTATTCTATAAGAAATAGATTATTATTATAATTAGTTAATCATAACTATTATTAAGATTTAAAGGTTATATTTAAGACAATTCTAAAAAAATTCAAGTGTTTCCTGTTGTATCTCAAAAATTATATTCAACAGTTAAAAACAGAAATTCAAAACCAATGTGAAACTATGACAGTAACTATAAATTGAATAAAATATTCAAACAGAGTATTCTTGGGTGGGGGCGGGGAGATATTTTCTACAATAAAACTCACCTCTGAGCAGGCCAAATGTCTGACATTGGTGAACCAGTTAACATGAGCACGACAATGATCAAAGGCATGAATGAGCTCGTGGGTGACCACTCTGTTCATATGGGCTTGATTATGAATATTATTCTGGCACAGAACAATCTAGGAGGCACCAAAATAAGAGAAATTCGGCTATTTCTAAAGTGTACTCTCATTTCATGGATCCCAGCCTCTCTCTCACATGACAGGGCTCACCAGCCCAACTGCCTCTACTCACTCTTCTCCACCAACCCCACACCGACCTACCTGCCAAGGCCCAGTATTAACTACATGGTCCTTTAAGCCTTCCCAATGACTAACTTCTCCCTTCTCCTCTCTCTGGACTACAATAGCACTTACATTAAGGACACTATTCACATACTATCCTCATTGGGGTGACTAGACCAATGGTGTCTTGGACTCCACAGCATTGTATTAAGAGTGTGGACTTTGAAATGAAGTAGACAGATTCAAATTCCAGCTCCATTCCTTACTGATTTGGTGATCTTGGGCAAGTCTCTTAACTCCCTGTGCCTCAGTTGCCTCTACTATAAAAAGAAGATAGAGTACCTACCTCATAGAATTGTGAGAACTAAATGAGAATATATGTAAAATGCTTCTTATCAAGTTTCTGAACGAGCAATGAATCAACAATGAATGACCACCACTGTCCCATTCTACTACAATTGCCAGGAAAAATCCTCAGAAAGACCTTCAGAAAGAAGTGCAAAAAGCCAACAGCACTCTGAGCAGGACCCTATAAGAATAATAGAGACCCTATAAGAATAACAATTACCATTTATTGCATACTTCCTATGTGCCAGACACTGGGATATGTGCCAGTTATTTCACATACTTTCGTTCATTTGCTCAACTAATATTTATTGAGACCAAGCAGTAGATTTACAATCTACTAACGGAGACAGAAATTAGTCAAATATTTATCAAAATGCTTAAATGACAGTTGTCATGAAGAAAAACCCAGGGTGTCATGAGCACTTACAATGAAAATGTGTGACCTGGTCTGGAGCACTAGGAAAGGCTTCTCTGCAGAAGGTTATGTTTAAACTGGGATCTAATGGATGAATGGGAATTAAATATGGAAAGGGAAGGGAGCATTCCAAACAGACAGAACAACCTAAGCAAAGGGTAGAGGGAGAGTTGAAAGAAAAAAATGTTTGTGAAGTTGAAAGCAGGCCTATATATTGCTGAAACAGAGCTGGAGGTGGAAGGCATGAGATAAGGCTGGTGAGGTCAGCAGTGGCCAATTCACTGAACACCTTGCCCTTATCCTGAGAGCAATGGGAAGTCACTGAAAAGGAGCAGTGAAAGAGGAGGTTACTTTTGTTTTGTTTTGTCTTTATCCTTTTGACTATAGTTAGGAAAATAAGCAGAAGATGACCAAAACTAGATGCAGAGAGACTAGTTCAAGGCTAATGAAGAATTCTAGGTGAGGGGTAATGGCACCTGAGCTAGGATAGTGGGAGCCAAAAAATGTATCTAGAAGGTAATTTGGACAAAATTTGGTGATGGACAGAGTATTGGAAAGGAATCAGAGGTATGAAGAATGATCCTTAATTTCTGCTGTGTAACAGGGTGGATGGTGTTACTGTTCACTGAAATATGCAAAACCAAAAGACCAGGTTGGGTTGCAGATGAGGTATGGTAAAAATTAGTAATTTGGATTTGGACATGTCAGGTCTGAGGTGCCTTGAGGACATCCAAGCCTCGGTGTTAAGTGGGTACTTGAATATAAGGATGTGGAGTTCAAAAGAGAGCTCTGACCAAGGAAAATAAATGTGATCCCTTTGGTAGAGTATAGAATAAAAACAAAGGAGATCTAACAACAAAGATTAAGAGATTTCAACATTTAAGGGCTGGTAGAGGAAGTTGAGCTAGCAAAGGAGCAACCAGAAGAGTGCCGTATATCAAAAATTATGGAAAGAAAGTATTTGGCATTACCTGCAAAAGTCAAGTGTACACATATCATGTGACAGCAATTCCACTCTTAGGCATATACCTTAGAGTAACCTTTGCACATGTGAACCAGAAGAAAAGGTAATATATATATATATACATATATAATGTGAAACAGCTATAAATAAATAAGCCAAATACATATAGAATTTTCCAGCATGAAACAATTAAGTATAGGTACATGTGAGTTATATATTCAAGATGGAAATAGTTACTAATACCACTTTCATCTATCCCTACCACATGACATAATCCATCTACCCCTTCAAGACTCTGTCAAAACCCTCTAATAACTTAAAACTAATAATAACATTTATTGAGTGGTTACTATGGTTTTTTATGTTTTTTAAGCACTTTACAAGAAATGTCTCATTTAATTCTCATAACCATTCTATAAGATAGATACAATCTTCACCCATATTTTACAGATGAGAACTCTCACTCTCCTGATTAAAACTTCTAAAGGTGAAACTCTTTACCTTAACATTCAAAGCCTCCAACCCTGTGGCTGGATTCTTTCCAATCCTACTTCCCCTTGTTTCCCATATATTCCTGACTTCCAGCTAAACTAGCCAGACAACATGCCATTCCCCAAATATACCCTGTGCTTTCTCAACACACCACCTTGCTCCTGTTTTCCCTGCTTTGGGCAATAGTCTTTGTCTTCTTTGCCCTGAAGGGGCTTTATATTCTCTAGCTGAATCTGTTGGCATCTTTCAGTCAATCATATCACTGTCCCATATCACATGCCTACCTAAAATAGTTTAATCTCCCTCAAATTTTATCATTATCTGTATTCATGTCTCTTCTCCCCTGTGAGAGTGTCTTAAGAGTAAGGACCTTGACTAATTCATTTTTTGATTCCCACACAGTCTACCAACAGAATGCCCAGCATGTGAAATGTGCTCAACAAATATCAGAAGAATTGGAGGAAAGAAAACAACATCACAAAAATGCCTACCTGAGACACTGAAGCATCAAAACCTCCACTGACATGTCCATTACAATCTTCACAAGAAAAGTGTCTTTCTCTGTTAACAGCACTAAAAGGCAAGAATGGGTTAAAGAAACAAATGTCCAGAAGCAGGGAGGATGTAGCACAGGAGAAACAACCCTGGGCCAGAAGACTCCATAGCAAATCCCCTCCACCACTCACACACACAAAACACTGGGAAAGCAACTGAACACTTTCAGGACTTAGTTTTCTCATCTATAAAATAAGGAAATCGTCTCTGCAAAATTTGCCCTAGTTTGAATTCTCAACTTTATGATTCCGCAAAGCATTTGGTTAACTAATTAAAACCATATTGGAAATATGCTGGAGTTGCTGCCCTTGGGCCAGAATGTTAAGAAGTCAATCTCAGAAGTCACTTCCTCTAATCTCTCCGGAAGTCAAACACCTCCTCTGCAACAAGCTGAGATTTCTTCTCCGTTAAGGACAATTATGACACTGGCATAGTGGTAAAGCCAGGTATGGCAATTACTTATAAGAAAGATTTTAAGTATTACTCTTACTAAATACTCAAGGTAAATGGTAGAGCCACATATTTGGAGTTAGGGAAGATGTTGGAGAACAAGGCTTGCCTGGAGAGAATGCAGCCAATCACCACCACCTACCACATGGAAAAAGGCTTTGTAGCCTGAAGAAAAATCTTAAATAGTTCCAGTTTGGGGTTTTTTGTTTTTAACAGCCAGAATATAGAGCAGCACTTCAAAAAGATTTACTTACCAACCTGAGTGCTTCATGGCATCGAGTAGAAGTTTGACATATGGATCTGAAAAGATATGGACTTAAATATATATTCTAATTGGAAAAAGATAGTCAATTAAGTTATCCAAATAGCAGTGTAAAATATCATCAAAATGCAATTCAGAAATCTTAATGAAGTAATACTATCTTAAAATTGGTAAAAATGGTTATGAAAAGACAAGCTTAAATTAACATAAAAGCATGTCTTTAATGAAATGAAACTGATACAAATACCAAGATGGGTACTACAAAAATCTTAGATAATATCAAATATGCTTTAAAAGGCCATTTTTAGTTAAATGATCAAACACACTGTATTAAAGTATGTACCAAAAGACTGGGGGAATTTGGGGCATAACCAAAGAAACAAATAGCAGCACCGTATCAAGATTAGAGGAAGGCAGTAAGTAGCCCCACCGGTGCCTGTCCCAATCAGACTCCACCAGTAACACAGTGTCCCATGCTGAGTACCACATGCTAAACCGGACCAGCCAACTGAAGTTCTTCCATGGGGGAAGGCAGTTAAAATAGTTCAGGACCATGTTCAGTAAAAAGCAAGAAAGAATTTGTGGATTTGGAAAGAAGAAAGAAAACTTAACTAGAACCACAGTAGCTTCAAGTATTTGAAGGGGTTCCAAGTGGGAACAGAGTCAGTCAATATTTCTTCAGAGAGCAGAACAAGGACCGAAGGGTAGAAGTTACATGGGGCAGATTTCAATTCAGTATGAGAAAGGATTTTTCTAACAACTAAAGCTGTTGATACAATAGACAAGTAGCCTCAAAGAACACAGAACCTGCTCCAGTAGAGGTCTATAAACGCTCTGGTCAGTGATGGCACAGAGGTTTTCCTCTACAAGGGTGGAAAGGCCTATGACTTCTGAGGGCCTTTCCACTTCTAAGAGTCTATGAGCCCGTGATGATTATAGCAAAGTACAATGAACCCAGTGCCTCTAGTAACTTTTCACATAAGCATCTTGTCTGATTGTACAAATGCACAGCAAATTATATGACATAAGCAAAAAAATAGAAAGAAATGAAGGTTTAGAGTTTTTTTAAGCGTTGAAAGCAAAAACAGGTAAAAGAAAAGTAGTAGTTGGGATGATAAAGTTAGATTAGGTTACTGCTTTACTAACCAAACTCCTTCTAAACGTGTTAACAGCAAAATAATTATTATTAATGATATATATTATTTAGTGTATATCAAGTGACAGGCACCATATTAAATGCATTATTATTCAAGCAACTAAGAGACTTTTACAAAATTGGAGTGGGTTCAAAAATCTAGCCTTCTTAAAAAAAAAAAAAAAATGCAGGGAGCACAGTGGTTTTGTACTTCAGAAAGGACCTGCAGTGTTTTAGAATCAATTTGCTCTTAAGAAAAAGAAAACAAAGGTCTCCCATATGGCTTGGTTCTCGCATCACTCTCTGCCTCAAGGATAGGATTTCAAAGCTTTAATCCTACCAAAACTTTCTCCCAACAGCCCTCCCTGTGGAAAGCTGAGGCCTGTTAATTCCTATAGCGGCTCATGTTCAGCACCTCATATCCTATCTCAACTCTTCTTCCACTGTTTGGCTTATCCACTGCAAAAACGGCTACCCTTTATTCAGCTCCTCATATCCTGGCACTTTACATTTATAAAATCTATTCCTCACGACAACCCTAAAAGAGGTATTTTTATCCCATCTCTTCCCACCCCCTTTATTTTTTACAGATATGGATAGAGGAAATCAGAGTTAAATCACTCTTACACACCTAACAAGGATAGAGACCAGAATTTGAACCTATGTGTAAATCCGCATCTCATGTTATTTCCACTGTGTTCCACTTTGAAACATCTTAAATGCAGCATCCTTATTCATCTTGGTATTTGCCCACAGCAGGACCTAGGAAGTATTCAATACATATTTGCAAAGTAAACACAATGTCATCATTCTCTCTACTTCCCTTCCTCCTTCCTCTTCCTTGATTCTCAAAAACGTTGGGAAATCTTGTGTGGTTGATTTTTGAACTGTGACTGACCAGCTATGAAATAGTAACCTTGCTTTGGGACAAATACATTTAAGACTTTGATTTTCAAAACATACCTGAAGTAAACTTGGGAAGTCTATGTCAACACAAAGGAGTTAAGAAATCTCTAGTGCAATATCGTTGGGACTAATGACAATATGATGAAGCTACAAACTCTCTCCTCAGAAAAAAATGCACTTTGGCGCATACACCACGATTTCGCAGTCCATTTCAGGGGTTTCTACACTCTGAAGCTCATCCGTGTATGAAGATTAAGGACCCCTTCCAATGAAAAATAGGTTTGCAAAACTGTCATTTTTGCTCTGCCAGCATAAGTATGCCTTAATTAACGTGGCTCTTTAAAGCTCTGCTTCACCCAGACTCCAAAGTTCCCACATTGCTGCATAACTTACATAAGAAATCAGAAGATCTATCAGACCAGTGAGTGTGACAGAAAACAGCAAACTCCTAGCCCGACTCCTCGTTCATTCCACGAGCAGGAGTAGTGCTGAAAGGGACCTCAGCGCCTCCTCTGATACGGAAACTGAGCCCCAGACACCGACTCCCGACCCGGTGACGCTGAATCTGCCTAGTCTCTGCGCGGAGCTGCCGGACCCCGGGCCACCCCTCACCTGGGACCGAAACCGGAGCCCCCGAGTGGCGCCCAGGCCTCTCCCTGCCCGCCGGGTCTGACACCACCACTCCTGGACCCCCAGCCTCTGGGTCAACCTACTTGTCTGCAGCGTCTTCATGAGCATGAGCTGGCACTTCTGGTTGTTGGTGAAGAAGCCGGAGAGAAATCCCTGCTGGGGCTTCCCCTGAGCCAGCCGCTCGGGGAAGACCTGGCACGCGACGTGCTGTTGCTGCAGCTGCTCCCCTGCCGAGGGGCCCGGCCCACGCTCTTCCGGAGCTCCTGCCATGCCATCCGCGACCTCGTCGCTGCTTCTTCCCGTCTCGGGTGGCCTGGGGTGAAACTGGAAAAGGTAATCACCCTCTCGCCAAACCCACCGCTCAGGCGTCCCCTCCTCGTGGCCGACCAGGCGCTGGGCAGGGTGACAGTTGCAGGTTGAAGCCCAGGAGGTTGGGCCACAGGGGCTTCTGAGCGGGGTGAGGGACGCTGGGCGGGGCGAGAGGCGCGGGGCGGGGCGAGGAGCTCTGGGTGCAGCGAGAGGCGCCGGGTTGGGTGGCTGGCGTTGGGTAGCCTGCAGGCGGGAGGAGCCAGAGTGGGTGTCTGCAGGCTGCTCCCGGGCTGCGTGGGCTTTGCCGCTGTTTCTCAGTGTTGTTTCCTGGTACCTATAAGCGTCGTTCCGCAGCCCCGTCTCCTCGCGGACACCTACTGGCCAATACTGGCCGCTAAGTATCCTTCTCCCACTGAAGGTCTCTGCCATCCTCCCACTCCGTGCAGTTTCCACCAGCAGGCTAATTGCAGTCTCTGGCGCACCTCTTTCTTCCCTGCTGCCCCAATCCATACTGAATGCAGTGTTTTTCAGAAACGTTTGAAAGCTACAATTATAATGACTGGTATCATCAAAATCCTCAAAGTATAGTACCCAACTACGTTTTTTCTACGTCATCTGGGCCCATTCACCCACCTTACTCTCCTGCCACCCCAAATAACTCTCTGATAACAAAACACAACCCGTTTACTTCTCCCTCCAAGCCTTAACTCATAATTCCATCTTTAAGCCCCTTTCCTCAGTCCTTATCCAGGTACTGATCAAATCTACTTACCCCACAAGGCATTCCCAAATACCGTAATCAAAATTAATCTCTCTTGATCTCCCAATGTACACAGTACTTTGTACCTGTTATAGCTTTCATCACAGCATGCCAGGTTTCAACTCATTTGAGTTCCTCTTTTTCCACTAAATTACTCATTCAGCTCACACATTTATTCGGCACCTACTATGATGGGTGAGGCATGGTGGCGAAAACAGAATAATCAGAATTGCTGAGATTGAATACATGGTTTATGCAAGAAACATCTAAATAATAAAGGCTCAAGAGACCTTGAGGATTATGAACAGTGCCTTATGCGTCACATAAGTATCTAAATTGTCAGTAAGTATCTAAATTGGATGGGATGCTAGGATTATTCATTCATTTGAAATATGAAAACATGAACATCTCTCTCTATATATATATAAAATGCTAAAGTTATAAGTTAAAAAAAAGCAATTTGTACTGAGCTCACCTTGGATATACTATTTCTAATTCCCACTACAACCCTGCAAAATAAGTATTATTATCACTATTTGCTGATAAGGAAAGTGGGCTTGGCAAAATAAAATAATCTATCCAGGATTGCACAACCAGCTTCCAATATAGTTACAGAATGAAGCACACATATATGAAAAACTAAACCATTTCAAGTTAGTACGTTTAGTCTGTAATACTCATGGAAAGCCTAGAATGGATTATAGCCTGTAAACATTTGAAATAGTATTTGAAATATTATTCAACTACATGAATAAGCAAAGAAATAAGCAAATTAAAAGCTGCATTTTTCCCTACCGAATTAGCAAATGTATTTTCAATACTCATTTTTAAGGCAAAAGTGAGAAAACTAGAATAAATTTATGCCAAAATACGATCAATAGTTGTTCAGGTACTGGAATATTTTTATTATATTCTGAATTTTCCTAATGCTCTACAATAAGCATGTATTACCTTCATAATGAGAAAAATAAACTTTTGGAAGTGCACATCCAAATGACTGAGTTAAAAAGAGAAAAACACCACAAAAAAATGAGAGCGTGGGCAAAGATTTAGGTCTAAGAATTTTCCTATCTCCATCGCAGCATTAATTAAAAGCAAAAAGGATAGAAAATATCTAAATATCCAACAAGAAGTACAATGGAATACAAACGACCATGTCGTAGAAGTCTTTTCTTAATGTGTTCTTAAGGTTTTTTTAAGTTACAAAATAGCATATGCAACAAGATTCCATTTCGAAAGTTTATTATATGCATAGAAAGGGTCTGGAAGACTGCTCCAGAGTGTTCACAGTGGTTGTTTCTGAGGATAGGATATGAGTGTTCTGCTTTTTGTGCTTGCCTTCATTTATAAAGCAAAAATAATTGCTTTTTTATAGGTATAACCTGTTTAAAGTTCTTTAAATATATCACAGCAATAAGTGCATAGGATATAATTTTAAAGTGCTTTCCGCCTTTCGGCTTTTTAATAACTAACGTCTAATCCATTTATCAAGGGCCAACAAAATTTCGGTGAGATTATAGCCTTCCCTTAGCTTTCATTTTGAATGTTGGAAAGAACAAAACAGTCCTCACCACCATCCGCAAAAATACTCCATACTCAGCCCAGTATGCCCACACCGGTAGGAATCGCAGAACGAACGACAGCAATCTACATCCGGCCCTCCGAACCCGGAAGTGGATGATAGAAGGCGCTCAGCATTCTGGGAAGAGTTATGAAAGGCTGAGATCCGCTGACTGTTACCGGGGCAACCGGAGACGCTTGGCGGTTATCTGCGGTTTTGAGCAGTTAGCAGGCGAGGCTGATGCTCAGAGGTCATTTGGGATGAGCGAAAGGGGCCTGTGGGTGCTTTTAAGGGAAGATTGTCTTATCAGGAGGTTATCCAGGTGTGTCCTGCGGGAGCGCCTGCCCTGGGGATCGAGGTCAAGCCCTCTTGTTGTCCTTTGAGCCTTGCGGAGAAATGAAGTGTGACCAAGTAGCTCCTTTCTCTAGTTTTCTGCCTCCTTTTAGAAAATGTAAGTTAAAAATTTCTAATTTAAGTTGTAATGTGTTCTAATGTCAAAGTAAATCATTCTTGCTTTTAAAATTGTGGAAAATTTTTTATTTAAAGAAAAAAGAAAACATCAGTCATTTACCTATCCAGAAGTAAGTTAAAATTTTCATGTATTACCTATTAGTTTTTTTTTGTCTGCATAAATATTTTTTACATAGTTGAGTTTAATTGGAGAAAACCATTAGTATCCTGCTTTTTCACATATATATGTATATGCTATAATTCTGTTATTGAAATCTTAGCAACAAAGAAAGCATTGAAGATCTTAATGTAAATCTGTTCGTAGTGAGCTGAAGAGATAAAAATGAAGTGGATGCAGCATGTGAAGACAATTCTTTCAAGAAGTTTGGCTGTAAAGGAAAAGAGAAAGGTCAGTAAGCCAAAGAAGAATGACAAGTGAAAAAAAAAGTTGGGTTTTTTTTTTTTAAGGAGAAGAGAGTAATGTTTTTATTAGAGAAAAAGCTGGTAGTCAGAGGTTAAAGATACTGGCAAGAAAGGATAACTGAATGAATGCCAAAAGAAATAGAAGATGAGATGCATAGATCAAGTACATAAATTAGCTTCAATAGGAGGCAGAACTGGGAAGAAGGGTGTCAGGGTAGGTCTGGATGTTAATAATTTAGAAATTATTACAAATTGGCAAAAAAAGTAACAAATATATCAAAAGATATATATAAAAATGGCCAATAAATAGGTATGTTCAGCTAATTAGTGATAAATATGGCATATTCAACGTATTAAATTGACAAAGATTAGAAAGAAAATAATATGTATTAGCCAAGGGTTCAGTGAAACAAGCACTGCAGGTGGAAATAGAAATTGTTACATCTTTTCCCTCATCAGGCATTTTAGAACTATGTATCAAAATCTTTAAAATGCATATATACTTTGTCTAAGCAAGTATACTTCTAGGAAGTTCTCAAAAGGAAGTAATCAAAACTGCACATACTTATTAAGCTGCATAGAATTCATTTAAGCTTGTCCACCAATAAAAGATAGGTTAAATATACTAAACCTGTACTTCTTAAACATAACATAGTTGCAGATAAGTTCACTCATATTCGAATTTTCAGGGGAAAGGATGCAGGAAATATAGGCAGGAGTTTGGGGAGAGAAGATGAAAGAGGAATTAAAGATGTAAGATTCATTCACTCAAAGTTTTCTTAAACACATATCACAATATGTATTTGTTATTTCATGAGACTATTAACCCAACGAGGGCAGAAACCACAAATGTTTTCTGAACCTTTTATCCAGGACCTAGCACAATGCATAATAGGTGCTCAATGTATGTTGAATAAACAAACGGATATGTAAGACACTGCTTCACAGTATAGGAGATACAGGGTTGAATTACAAAGTGTTCTTAAAATAACTTTTGACCAAAAAGTAAGACAACTCTTATATATAAATATCTAATCCAAGTTCTAAAGCGGTGCCATTTAAAAAGGCAGGGGTGGGGTGGCAGGGGGAGCGGTGGCGCACCATGGGATTCAGAAGAAAAAAATTTTTTCAGAAGTTAAGCTGGGCCTTGATAATGGACAGTTAGGATTGGAACATGGAGATGTTGGGAGGAACTAATCAGAGCAGCTAAAAAAAAAAGGCACGTACCTTTCTTTTGAAAATAGGGACGTATTTGATTCCACACTGCAAGATAGTGAATACAGAAACAGTTTGAAGCCAGAACCTTGAGAATCACCCACATGTAAAGAAGGTAAGGAAAAAGAAACAACAGAGTAAACATAGAAGAAGTCATCAGAAAGCTAAAAAGAGAAGCGTTAGGAGAGTGAGTTTCATAGAAACTAAGAATTCATATTTCTAGAAAGAAAGGTCAATCAGTATTTTCAAATGCTATGGAGACAGCAGGCCATCAAGGAGGAGGATCTTAGGCCACTGGATTTGGTGATTAAGGAAATCATTGATGACTTTCAACTACATGACTTCTTTGTAGTTTACCAATGAATATAAGGAGAGCGTCTTAAAAGATCAATAGAATCAAGATGCTTTTGATTTGTTTAGGGAGATAGGGAATAGAGTTCCTTAGGAGCATGGAAAACTAAAAGAGGATTAAGTTGCAAAAAAGGATAACTGTATGAAGTAAGATTTTGGAGGATCTAAACAGTAATTAGATCAAAAAAGGAGAGAAGAGTCATTTGTTAAGAATCAGCATTACGATTCTAACATATTCAATAACAAAGGTGATTTTTTTAATCAACATATTTTTCTACTCCTACCTGGTTTCTTTTCACAATTATGGCCCCAAACTAACTTGTGATATGCTGAAAATATTAGAACTTCCACTTAGTAATATTTTTTAATGCTTCTTTAAAATCCTCTTTTTATAAGTAAATGGGTATTATAGTATACAACTGCATTTCTGGTTACTCTATGTCCCTTACTTTCAAGAAAGTGCTCCTTTCCAACTGTAGCTTGTATGGTTCAGGTGGGGCCAATTCCCAACTTCTCACCCTGCCCCCACTCCTGCACTTCATCCAGATCTTCCCAGTGACAACCAACATTGGTACTTTCACTGTCACAATAAGGAAAAAGACTCTCTTCCTCTGATGTTGCAGGTGCTAAAGACTATTTAAGCATGGAGCAGACAGGCCACCTTTGCTATCACTTGTGTAAAATTGAAGCTAAAAAAGCCAACCTGGAAGATGGAAACCAAATCTTGATATTATTTGAGTCCAGGGATCCAGACATGCTTAAAGACTAACTTTACCACTGAACTTTTCAGTTAAATGAGCCAATAAAGTCTTTTATGCTTAAACTTGTTTTTTCTAGATTTTTGTCATATACTACTCAAAAAATTCTAATACAGGTATACCTCATTAAATCAACATTATTTCAGTTTCTTCTGTGACTTATTTTGTTTGTTGCTCTATAATGTATTCTATAGTTCTCACTAAATTAATCCACAAATTTAGTACAATCCCAATCTTAATCTCAATATTTTAAGAGCCTTTTGTGTTGTTTGCTTACTTTAGAACTAAGCAAAGTTACTCCAAAATTCACTCAGAGGAAAAAAAAAACATAAAAATAACAAGAAAATAGGGAGAAAATTCTTAAAAGAGAATTGCATAATCGATATTAAAGCATTTTATAAAGCAAGAACAACAAACAGAATGGTAATGGAGTAGGAATAAACAGAATTCAAAGCCTGAGCATATATAAGAGCATTTACCATATTTAATATATATAGTTAATCAAGAAAAGATTAATTCAATAATGTATTTAAGGACAATGAGCTATATTTGGGGGAGAAAAATAGATCTTTACCTTATTCATCATTCCAGAACAAATTCCAAATGGATTCGTGACTTCTATGTAAAAATCAAAGCCAGATTCTCAATATGTATTAGATGGTGTATGATTGTTATAATCTTTAGCAATATCTGATAAATTTTTAAATATTAATACCTTTTGACACAGCTTTTCAATTCCAGTAATTGCTCTTGTAAAAACACTATTTGTATAGAGATAAATATGGATAATCTGCACTGGAATATCAAAAATAGTATATGCATATGAAATAATTCAGGTATGAAATATCTATGCCATGCATTCTCAAAGGAGTGATATCACAACCAAGGAAATGAAAATTGGTTCTTAGAAGGACCAAAAAAAAACAAATTTTTTATGTATAAAGCACAAATATGAATAAGGTACATAAACAGATACATAGTAAGTATGTGGTATTGAAATTTCATGGGGAGATGATTAAGAAAAAAAGGCCTAAATAGGCTTCGTATGGGAACAGTAATGGAAAAAAAGACTGCAAAAAACTGATCTACACTTGATCTTAGCCAAAAGGCCTAGAAACAATAGAAAAACTGATCTATACAAAAGAACTGGTAGATGTGTGTATATTGACAAAAGAGGATGCCTGAGATACTTGAAGTTTTAAAAAATATAT
>NW_011889274.1:424165-431242 GCF_000151845.1 Pteropus vampyrus | reverse complement strand
ACATTTAAATAAAATATACGCTATAATATATGCTGTAAGAATAAATGAATTATGAAATAGTTTCATATTCTTGTGATGAGAAAAGACTTTTTAAACATGACTTCAAAGCCCAAAACTATTAAAGTTTAGATTAAACTATATAAAATTTAAAATTACTACATGAGGGAAAACACATACACACACTCACACCCAGTAACTGAAGTTGAAGCAATAACCAGAGAGAATATTTGCAATTTATATGACAAAAGGTATATGTCATTAACATACAAAAAGCTCTTAAATGTCAATAAAAAGGTTCAACACCCTAACAGACAAACTGGTAAAGAACGTAAAGAAGCAAATCACACACACACTACAAATGGCTAATAAGCATATGAAAATGTTTATTCTTGCTAATTAAATACAAATAATCCCAACAATTAGATAACATGTTTTCATTGGACTAGCAAAGCTACAAAGGTTAGTTTTGGTTTAGATACAAAATGGGATATGGAGTACTTCCTGAGTATAAATAGGTTCAGCCTTTCTGAAGTGCAGTTTGGCAACATGTATCAAAATGTTAAATACGCATACCTGTGAATCAACAATGATACAAATTAGAAAAGATGCATATGCTAGAATGTTTGTTCCAATATTAGTTAAAACTTGGAAACAAAGGCTTATAAATAAGAAATTAAATGTACTTTTGAGTGAAAAAAGCTTGTTACAAAACATGTTTATGGCGGTCCTATTTATATAAATTATGGGTCAGTGCCTATAGAAGTAACGTTTAACAGTATGTTAGCCAGGGAAATCTCTGGTGGCATTTCAAGTGAGTTTCAAGCTTATGCAAAAGTGAGAGAATGTATGAACTGTGTACCCTCATGTAGCTTCAACTCATATCCAATCTTGTTTCATATATATTCTCACTCACTCCCTCTCTCACCCCAGTTTCTGAAACAAATCCAAGACATTTTATCTTGGAAGTCCATAGCACTATAAGCACCTCTTGTGTCCATGGTTTTCATTATGTGGATTTGGAACCATGAGGACTTTTATTTGGATTTTGCCTTTTTTTTTTTTTTTTTTTTCTGGCAACTGTGCTTTGGAACAATGTGGTTGAGAACCTGGAAAAATGCATGGTGTGTGTCCAAAACTTGTAGTCAGTCTGGCTGCCACCCAGCAGCAGGCTACAGCACCAATATTATGCTCTGAAAATTACTCAAATTTATACCCACACACACCTATCATTATTGTCTCAAAGACTGGGTGTTGTGTTTATCTTCCCTGTAAAGTGTATCTTAGTTTCATTTACATATTTTCATCTCAGAAGAAAATAATTTTCCACTTATGGAAACTGGCACAAAGAAACAAGGGAAAACTACACCTATGAGTATGAAACTAAATGTCACCAAGAGACATGCAAGAAGATAGCAGATATTAGATATTTCTCGGGTCTGACTAAATTCACGCGGCAAATCCGAAGAAGCTCAAGGATGTTGAGTGATTAGAGGGCACGTGCCTTTAACCCTCACTTTGTTCTTACCATCCTTAGAATCCCAGGCAGGAAAAAGCATATCTGTCAATGGGCAAAGATTGTGTAACCAGCTACAAGGCACAGGTCTTTAAAGGAGTCAAGCACCTCACCAATGTCTTCCTATTCCGCCTCCTCAAAGCCCACTTGCTTGGCAGGCTATCAAGATGGGACCTCCAGTGCTTGCTTCCACAGCATACATCTGGCCCTGTAGCAATGTGGGCTAGCAATGAGGGCCGTCCTGGTGCACCAGCCCTTCCCCCATCCCATTGGAATGATCCAGAGAAAGAAAGGGCCTCCAGGCCATCGACTTATGGAGGGTGGAAGAAACCACCCAACCAATTCTAACACTTCATCTGACCACCTTTCCCCACATATGCCACACCTCGACCATTTTTCCCTTGCTCCTCCTTTCACCCTTCCTTCTCTCATCTGCTTCACCGATAATCCACTAGTACTTCAACAAGCCCATCACGGTCCTCTCCTTCCCCAGCCTGACAGACCCAACATGGCACACACTAGTGACCCCTTTACCCGGTCTTACTTTCTGAGGTTTCAGTTAACTGTGGTCAACCACGGTCTAAAAATATTAAATGGAAAATGCTGAAAATAAACAATTCTTAAGTTTTAAATTGCACACCATTCTGAGTAGAGTGATGAAATCTCATGCCATCCTGCGCCATCCTACACGGAACATGAGTCATCCCTTTGTCTATCATGTCCACCCTATCTATGCTACCTGCCTGTTAGTCACTTAAGCAGCCATCTCGGTTATCAAATCAACCTGCAGCATTGCAGCACTTGTCTTCAAGTAACTCCTATTTTACTTAATAATGCCACATTCACATAATCTTTATTACAGTATATTATTATAATTGTTCTATTATTAGTTAATCTCTTACTGTTCCTAATTTATAAATTAAACTTTACCCTAGATATGTATGTACTATCATGGTTTCAGGCATCCAGTGGGGGTCTTGGAACATAACCCCATGAATAAGGGGAACTATTGTATTAGAAACAGCACGGGCTTTAAACTAGAAAGAAGTAGTTTGACTCTTGGCTCTGCATTAATGAGCTTTAAAACCTTGGACACATTATAATAGCTCCTCTAGGTCTCAGTTTCCTCATCTATAAAAGAAGATAATAGGACCTACTCTGTAGAGCTATTATAAGATTAATAATGATGCTTTTAGTATCTGACACTCTAAGTAGCTTAATAAATAATAACTGGTAGTAGTAGTGGTAATGGAAAGAACAAACGAACTAAAGCTTCCTACATAAAACCCCATGTAAGAAAGGCAAAAAAGTATCTTTATTCTTTATTTTCTTTCCATCTTCTAATTTCTGCTTCCTTTAAAAAGTAATGATTTTAAAAATCTTTTCCACTACTAAAATTTTATTTTTAATGGCAAAATGAAAATAAACAAATGCCTGTTATGTGCAGAGAAGGTCGCAAAGATTCCTTTAGGTCAACCAGATTTTAATTTAATCTGCTGACCAAAAAAAATCTTTAGATTTTCTTTATTTTTCTTCCTTCATACATTATTGCCAGTGGCATCACAGAGCATATGATCAAAGGGAACAAGCAGCAAGTCACAATCATTTCTCTACATAATTTCTTTGGCCTCTGAGGCTCTTTTTATATTTATGTATATATGTGTATATATGTGTTATTAAATAATGTTCATGCTTCAAAAATTCTATTTCAGTGCTTCATTATCCTCTAAACCCATACAGTCTAAATGATCACCACTAACCGCATGTGGCTACCAAGCACTTGAAATGTGGATGGTCCAAATTGAGATGTGCTACAAGTTAAAACTACACACTGGATTTCAAATTGATTTCATTTTTTCTTTTTACTTTTTTAAATGTGATTCTTAGAATTACCTAAGTGGCTCACATTCCGTTTCTATTGGACAGCAGTGCTCTAAACAAATAGGAAGTCTATAGAATGTTCATAATCTCCAAAACAGTATTGTCACTCACTCACTTTTAGTAAATTTAATTTGCTAAGAAATTATGTCTATGAAGTTTTTTCTGTGCATACTCATGAGGAAATAAAATCAATACCCACTCTTTGTGACTTTCACATTTTAATTTTTTGGAGTTATCCTCAAATCGCTAGATATCAGTAGCTATCTGATGAAGACCAAATGTCATACTCAACAGTGTGGCCTCGTTCCAAGGAACGCATCAGTAAAAGCTCAGGCTGAGATGGTTACCTTTCAGATTCAGTATCTAGGAAATTCATTTCATTAAAAGTAAATTCATTCAATGCAACCCAGTTAAGTAAGTGGTCTCCTGAGTACTGTGACCATCTTTGCTGGGAGATAACAAGGCTATCACTAGGAAGCCTCCTTTTACCTAGCTTGTCCTCTGAACATTACCATCTGCAAAGATTTTTAACCTGGGTCTATAAGATGTGCTTTGGTGAGTTTATGAACCTCTTGAAATTGTCTTCAATTTTGTGTGTATGTGAATTCTAGACAGAAGAGCCATAGCTTTTATCAGATTTTCAAAGGTGTCTATTACCGTCAGAAAGGGAAAGACCATTGACATAAGAAATTAAGTCGTGCCCTACTTGATGAATTATTTTCTATTGCTGCAGTACCAAATTACCATAAATTTAGCAACTTAAAACTAATTTATTATCTTATAGTTTTGTAGATCAGAAATCTGACACTGTCTCACCAGGCTAAAATCAAAGTTTTGGCAGGGCTTCGTTCCTTTCTGGAGGCTCTAGGGAAAAATCCATTTGCCTGCTCATTCAGGTTGTTGGAAGAATTCAGTGCCTTGGGGTTGTAGGACTGAGTCCTCCCGCCCCCTTTCCTTGCTGGCTATCATCTGAGTTCTAGTCCCAGCTTCTAGAGGCTGCCCACATTCCTTGGCTCATAGCCCAGTTCCTTCATCTTCAAAGCCAGGGCTGGAGTCCTTCTCAAGCTTTGAGTCTCTCCTGCCTCTTCTTTAGTCTCATCTCTATGACTCATTTGTTGCCTCTCTCTTCCATTTTTAAAGGCTCATGTGATTACATTAGTCCCATCTGGATAATCAAGGATAATCCTATTTTAAGGTTTATAACCTCAATTCTCTCTCAACATCTCTTTTACCATAGAATTTAACATATCCACAGATGCTAGGGATTAGGGGGCCATTTCCACCCACATTTGTGCTACTTTACTTCATTCCAAGCACAGAAAAGTCAAGTCTGGTAACCAGCCCCTATGCGAGGTGTCCCTCATCAAAAAGTTAGGCAATGTTTGTCCTCAACAGCTTCCTGGATCTTCTTTTTGTTACTACTTAGCAAAGTACCACCAAAAACCCCCTACTTAAAGACTCAATGCACGGGCCCTAACAGCACCCCAATCCTCTTATTTCTTGGACCATTTCTCTACCCTTCCTCATTTAAAAAAAAAAAAAAAGTTTTACAATTATTATCTGAAAGGGCTCTCGTGAAATAAGTCACTCTAAATTGTTAAAGACTGATAAGCAGTAACCCTTCCCAAACAATCTTAGAGCGGGGAAAAAAAAAAAGACTTGCAAAATTTATTAAATTATACAGCAAATTTGTTTCTACGAATTGCAGTAAGCTGTATCCAAGGCTCATTAAATACTTCTGCTCACCTAAGTCCTCTTTATTTTCTTCTTATCTCCACCTTTTGTGCCAGACCTTCGGCCCCAGCTCAGCCTATTGCTAAGATTATCAACAACCAGAAAAAGAGGTTGCATTAAAGAGGAGAGGTCCAGGTTTCTTGGCCTAGACCAACTTCGAATGTCTCCTTTGTAAAGGAAATCTGCCCTAGATATTTCTTCCTAGCATCCTTGTTTTATAGAGAAGTAATCAAATGGAAAAAGGTATTGGGAATGATTGTCTTCATCAGTATAAAAGATATTTTTATATTTAGTTAAACAAGATTTAGCAGCCAATCTAAAAAGTTATTCAGAAAAAAAGTTATTCAGAATGAATCCTGGATTACTTACATTACAATCTCTCTTTCAGTCTCTCTCTCTCTCTCTTTCAGTCTCTCTCTCTCTCTCTCTCTCTCTCTCTCTCTCTCTCATGCATGCGCATGTGTGTGTGTCTGTTTGTGTGTGCGCGCACACACACACACCTATTTCTTTGATGCATGGTTGCAATAAAGAAAACTAAAACATTAAAACTGTTGCCCCCTTTACATGGTGCTTCTGCTCCAACCTCCAACCTGATAGACTGTTGTCAAAACTCCAAGTTTCCAGGTGTCCCTTTCATTAAACCACCTCCTTGACACAATAAACAAGATGATACAACAAACACTTATCTACTAAAGCCTATCATGGTGGAGAGGGGGACATCACATGGACGTGTTGATGTGGGGATATTTTTTTAACAAGGCATCATTTCTCCTCACATGATCTCCTCACCCCCTCATTTTTTATCATCAAGTAATATGTACAATCCACATCCCTCTCTCAGGCCTTATGTCCCATCTCTGATCTCTACCCCATCCCTAACCCCACACCCTAGTCACCTTCAAAGATGAGTCATAGGCTAACAGAGCTCCAGCTTCAGGGACCCTCACTTGAGAGGCCTCTGGGAGTGCTGGGTGTTACTGGGAGCTGCAGGGGTGTCAAGATGGGAAGGCAAAGCCAAGTTACCATCAAAGCATTTCTGTGTGAGCAACTCTAGTAAATTGCCTAAAAAGACAGAAGAAAGTATTCAATAATTTGTTGTGATTTATTTTCTCATCCTAAATAAATATCTAAATAGGCAATTTTGTACATAACTTTGCATTTCTTTCCCTTAGAGGGAAAAATTGTAAAAGCTTCAGCCTCACAAAACCTAGTTCTCCCTCTGATCATCTCATCACAGTCTCTCGTTGCTTCCCCAGGTCTTACCTCATTCCTAAGCCCCACCTCCAACTCTCCCTCAATCGTGGGAACTGTGAGAAGTCAATTTAAATACTATTTTCTATCACTAATTAGTTATATGCCCCTAAGTGAGATATTTAAACTCACTGAGCTTCATGTTCCTCCTGTAAAAGGTGGAGAATAATAATATCTATCTCAAAGGGTTATTTCTGAGGATTAGAAATAATGAATGAAAAGTGCCTGTCAGTAGGCACTTAATTTATATCACCTAAGATTTTCAATTGCTCTGGTGTATGGAGATGAGGAACACAAACTATGCTCAAACCAGGTAAATTCCATGAATAGCTTTCATCCTTATACTTGCTTATCATGACTTAGAAGTCATCAAGCTCTTGACAGAGTGTTGCTTTAGGTTTGGCCCAGTCCTGGGTAGTCCCCAGATCTACTTCTTAGTTCTTTTCTTCAGGCCACCCAAACTCTGACTCAGAGAACTACTCAGAGGACTATTCCCAATGCCCCTCGATATGGAGCTTCTGCTCCAACCTTTTATTTCTAGCTTGGAAAAAACATATTAATTTTCCTGCTCCCCTCATGTCTTAGTCCATTGGGACTGCTATAACAAAACACCACAGACTAGGTAGCTTATTAACAACAGTGGCATACTGCTTACAGTTCCGGAAGTTGGGAAGCCCAAGCTCCAGGTGCTCGCGTGG
>NW_011889274.1:387560-424115 GCF_000151845.1 Pteropus vampyrus | reverse complement strand
AGTGTTGCTTTAGGTTTGGCCCAGTCCTGGGTAGTCCCCAGATCTACTTCTTAGTTCTTTTCTTCAGGCCACCCAAACTCTGACTCAGAGAACTACTCAGAGGACTATTCCCAATGCCCCTTGATATGGAGCTTCTGCTCCAACCTTTTATTTCTAGCTTGGAAAAAACATATTAATTTTCCTGCTCCCCTCATGTCTTAGTCCATTGGGACTGCTATAACAAAACACCACAGACTAGGTAGCTTATTAACAACAGTGGCATACTGCCTACAGTTCCGGAAGTTGGGAAGCCCAAGCTCCAGGTGCTGGCGTGGTCAGGTGAGAGCCCTTTTCCTGGTTAAGATCCGATCCCTTCTCACTGTGTCCTCGCATGGCAGAAGGGGCTAGATATCTCTCTGGAGCCACTCTTATAAGCACTAATCCCATTCATGAGAGCTCTACCCTCATGGTTTAAGCACCTCCCAAAGGCTCCGCCTGCTAATAACATCACATCAGGCATTGGGATTTCAACATATGAAACAGACCCCTAGTACCCCATTTAAGCTATTTCCTGGGGATCTCTGTAAATATTCCTCTAATAGTCACTGAGCATCTGTATATGTACAGGACATTCATTAGGCTCTTAAGAGAAAACAAAGAAAATAAGATAAAACCTTTCTACCTTAACAGGAAATAAAATAGCTTTAAAATTACTGCAGAATAATAGAGTATGTGTTAAGTACTAGAAAAGTTCAGAAAAGTAAAAAAACAGTTTGGGCTAGAAGAACCAGGGCAAGTTGAATGAAGGATTGTTCAATCTTGACCTTAAAAGATGGGGAAAATTTTGGTGGCAATACAGAGGAAGGGGGAATGTGTTCCAATGTGTCTAAGAGTCTGGCTTGGTGGGAGTGAGTAGAGACATTCTGAGAGATAAAACTGAAAGGGAAGTTGGGATCAGATTTCAGGGGCCCTGAATGTCAAGCTAGAGAATTATGATGTAGGCAGTGGGGAGCCCCAGGAGAAGGGAATGAAAAAAGGGAGAATAAATGATTGTGTTGGGAAAAAGCCACCAGAAGTGTGCATTGGTCAAATCGGTGAGATCACGGTGGTTTTTTGAGGAACTGACATCAAAAGTAAAGACAACAAAAATTAGCAAGCAAGACAACATCAAATTAAAAAGCTTCTGCAAAGGAAACCATCAACAAAATGAAAAGGCAACCTACATAATGGGAGAAAATATTTGCAAATCATATATCTAAGGGGTTAATATCCAAAATACATAAAGAACTCATACAACTCAATAGCAAAAAAAAAAAAATCCAATTAAAAAATGGGCGGAGGAACTAAATAGACATTTTTCCAAAGAAGATATACAAATGACTAACAGGTATCTGAAAAGATGCTCAACATCACTAATCATCAGGGAAATGCAAATCAAAACCACATCACCTCACATCTATTAGAATGGCTATCAGCAAAAAGACAAGAGATAACACGTGTTGATGAGGATTTGGAAAAAAGGGGACCCTCATGCACTGTTGGTGGGAATGTGAAGTGGTGCAGCCACTATGGAAAACAGTTTGGAGATTCCTCAAAAAATTAAAAATACAACTACCATATAATCCAGCAATTCTACTTCTGGGTATATATCCGAAGGAAACAAAATCACTATCTCAAAGAGATATCTGCACCCCCATGTTCATTACAAAATTATTCACAGTAGCCAATACATGGAAAAAAACAAAGTGCCCATTGATGGATGAATAAATGAATGTGTGGGTATATATTTATAAAATGGAATATTATGCAGTCATAAAAAGAAGGAAATCCTGTTACTAGTGACAACGTGGATGACTTTTAGACTGAGGGCATTATGCTAAGTGAAATAAGTCAGACAGAGAAAGACAAATACAATACTGTATGATTTCACTTATATGTGGATCTAAAAACACCCAACTCATAAAATGGACATAAGATTGGTAGTTGCCAGAGGTGGGGCGGTAGGATGTGAAGGAATTAAGTGAAGGTGATCAAAAGATGCAAACGTCCAGTTATAAGATAAATAAGTTCTGGGGATGCAGTGCCCAGCATGGTGACAGGAGTTAATACTGTATTGTATATTTGAAAGTTGCTAAGAGAGTAGGTCTTAAAAGTTCTCATCACAAGAAAAAATTCCTAACTATGAATGGTGGTGGATATTAATAAAACATTTTGCGGTAATCATTTCACAATATATACATATATCAAATCATTACATTATACACTTTAATGCAAAGTAATATGTCAATTATATATCAACGCAACTAGAAAAATTAGAAATAAAAATAATAAATAGTACTCAAATCCATTTTTTCCTCAACGTACCCATTTCCATTGCCTTAGGCCTTCATCGTTCACTGAATTACTATAATAGCCCGTTAATTAGTTCTCTCCTGCTGCCTTCTTTTCACTGCTATCCAAATTACTTTTAAAACAAAATCTGATCCTGTGACTCCACTGCTTAAAAAACTTAAATAGCCCTCCACTTCACCCTCCCTCACCTCTTCCAGCATAATGTTTGTGTTCCTTAATGTTAGGATCTGCCCCCAACATAACCTCTTCACCTTTCTCTCTCACTACTCCCACCATCATCATTTATTCATTCATTCAGCAAGAGTTTATGGAGCATTTGCTATGTACCTCACACTATATGCTACAGCCATATTTGTAATACCTGGCCACCCAATACAATGTCCCACCTCCTGTGCGCTTTCCAACTGCCTGGTCCTCTTCTCTCTCCACCCTCCCCCAGTCTACCTGGAAAACCACCTGTTCTGCAAGACACAGATCAGGTGCTACCTCTTCTCTTTCAAGTCTTCACTGGCCTCCAGGTATATGACCTCCATTCTGCATCTCTGTCCTCACTGCATGCATGCTCTTCCACTCTTACTGCACACTATATGTGTTTATTTTATGTGTTTTTATGTGTTTATTAGTCTTTGCCACTACATTTTTAACTCCTTGAGAACAGGCCGTACATATCTAATTCATCCTAGGTCCCAACAACACTTAGTACAGAAGCTAATAGTAAAAAGTCAATAAAATTTTGTTGACTGATTTCTAAGATCTTTTCCAGCTCTAAAATTCTGTGATTTAGGCACAAGGTAAAGATAAAAAGTAATAATAATAATTGAAAATATGTCATATATTCACATCCCACTCCACACAAAATTATAAATTTGGATTTTCATATTTGGGATTTTCTTAAATATCCCAAACAGCATGCAGCAACTACAGATGCCATGCTAGTGTTGGTACTCTCCTGGTCCCTCTCTGAGCCCCATCTGCTGAATGGGTGTCAAGTAAACGTTAACTGTTAACTCCCTTTCTGATCTGTATCTTTACTCCTAAACAAGGCAGAAAAAGGAATCCTAGGGTGTCACACCACCTCTTGCCGCGAGAGGGCAACAGGAGACCCATTTTGTGTTAAAACCCTTCTGGCCACCAGATGGCCCCCAAATACAACTTAACGGAAGCAAGGATTTAATTTCGGTCAGGTGCACTTCAGAACCTGTTTTCCTTTATTCCCTCGCCCTAAAAAGTGAAATCTCTCTCACAAGTAACTAAATACCTGAAAATTATCTAGAGCTACATGTTACTTTGATGAGAAAGATGAACTGTAGGAAGAGAGAGGAGCAACGAGAACTTCTTAAAAATTGGTTAAAATGAGAGGCCCTCTTCAAGCCAAATAAAAGAACCAGAATTGTTAATATGGACTGAGGATTTAGGTGAGGCCAAAAAATTGTCGTTTATTTTTTTAGGTGTGTTAATGGTGTTTTAGTTAAGAAAATAATAAATATACATAACTAAAAACAAAAATAAAAGTTCCCCAAAAAGTCCTGGGAGATGGGTGGTGGCTCCTCACCGTGGTCATCAAATTATATTCTTGAGAGTCTGACACTCTCATCATGCCTCAAACGATCAACATGCAAAAGGTGTTTGTGAACTGAAGAAACTCCTAGTAGGAGAGAGTTTTGCTGCGCAGGAAAATATTTAAGCCATGTCCTGCTCCTGGGCCCTTGGTGGGCTGGTACGCAGAGGGGAGTCGGGGTAGGAGGCAAAAAGCAAATCCTGCAGATGGGCCTGGAGGAAGCTGCTATCCCGAAGTGCAGCAAACTCAGGAGAGGAGTTTTTATATTAGCTCTGGACAGACTTCTGGAATTTATTTCCTCCTTAAATGCTTTCAGGTCTGCCCATTAAAGGTGAGTAGTAGTTATGTACCTCAAGGAAGAAACCTCCATTACAAAGCACGATTCACACCCAGATTGTAGGAAAAGACTACACTAGGGTGCGTGATACTTTCATTCAGAACTGAGCAGGAGAGGCTGTCCAAGGAGCCTCATTGTTTTACTTTTGTAGACCCCAGAAGAAAAAATTCCATGCCCTGCTTTTCTTCTTCATAGACTGGTGCTATTTCTCCTATGCTAAAAGAAAACTGTTTATAGAAAGCTGACTACAGGCAGTATTTTTAACCAAAAAAGAAATTAGTGCCCGTCACCCACAAAATGTATGTGACATTCTCTGACTTGCCCCATTGAAAGTCAGTCCCCATATTATTCTGTCACAGCACCTGTATAAGTCCTTCAAAGCACTTATGACACAGTTGTTAAGTATTTCATTTGTTTGTTTACTTGTGTGTGTATTGATTGTCCTCTCCACTAGACTGCAGGCACCATGGGTGCAGGACCTGGATCTGTTCTGTTCACCACTCTCTCAGCTTTTAGCAAAATGGCGCCAAGTATGCATTTAGTAAACAGTTGTTGAATGAAAAAAAAAAAAATGAGTGAAGAGAAAGTTTAGTGTTATCTAAATTATACCAAATGCAGGATGGGGGAAAAATGAAATCCTGGCTGGTTTCTACGTTGAACATTCTTTTAGGAGTGAACAGGACTATTGAGACTCTTGCTCTTCTTCAATAGAGTCCAATTATAATTACTGTTCATTTACCTGTGTTCTCTTAAAAGGACTGCTTAAGCCAATTTACTAACACTAAAACATAGAAATGTGAAATTTCACTGTTGAGATGACAATCTATTTCAAATATGTCCTAATTTTACTCTCTTGTTAGATGGTTCTCCTGACAAATCTCTTTATAAAAGCCAAGTCCTCCCCTAATTAAGCTTAATCGCGGTAGAATCATTAGTATGCTGCAAAGATCCGGGCTGGGGAGTGAACTAGTCCCAGCATGGCCACTTAGCTGTGTGACCTGGAGCAAGTCAGCTTTCTTGAGCTTTCATCTTCCCACCTAATAATGCCTCTCATCAGGGCTGTGTACTTGGCACACACTGGACACTCGGAACTATTCAATTCACCTACTTTCAACACCAACCAAGAGTAGCCAAGCTACCCAAGACACCTCAGACTTACTCATCCAAGCATTAGTTACATTCAACTTAAGAAATAAGACCGCAGGCCACATCACCATCACCTCAATTCGAATTTTCCAGGATCCATTTTTATATACACTGCAACATCAGATGGACACCCACCATGCACATTCACACTCCCTACCTCAGTCACCCCTACTTATACAGAACTGCACTGGTTCCCCTGCCACCCCCACAAAGTCTCCAACGACAGCTTTTTACTTTATTATTCAATATGGCCAAGTGTTCAAGGGTTAAAAACGGTAAATGTTACAGAGGCTACAGTTTCCCTAGTCCTACCACCAATGGGCTGCAGTTAAGGGGTATACATACACCGTACAGTCACGCACATGACAAAACAGGCAAATGTCTTTAACATTCAAAAAACCATACAAATCGATTAGGAAAATCTATTAAGAAAGAGAAAAATGAAGAATAAATACAGAAAAAGAATGCAAAAGGCCAGTAACCCTGTGAAAATATGCTCAGGCTTACTCATAATTAAGACAAATCAAAACAATAAGACACCATTTTTCACCTATCTGATTAACGAAAATCAAAACCGATAATGCCCAGTGTTGGCAGGAGTGTGGAGAAACCAGACACTCTTATATACTATCGACAGAAGTATAAGCTGGGCAATTAACAAAGTCGAAAATTTTAATGTAAAACTCAACTACAGTAAAACAACTTCTGTTCATCAAAAGTCACCCATTTAAAAGGTGAAAAGACAATCGACGCATTGGGAAAGATATTATTTAGCCCATGACAGACAAGTAAGCACAATATATAATGAAATTCTATAACTCAATAAGGAAAGGACAAACACTCTTCAATAAGGAAAAGACAAACACTTTGACAGGAAAAAAAATGGGCAAAGGCAATTCACATAAGAGGAAACATACATGGTCATAAAAGACGTGAAAAGATACCCAGCCTCGCTAGGAATCAGAAAAGTAAATGAAAACCACAACAAGCATTTCACATCAATGAAATTCGCAAAATTAAAAGGTTGGACAAACCAAGTTGGTGAGAATGTGGCATAACTGACTACAGGTAAGAGTGTAAAACCACTGTGGAGAACAATCTAATATCGTTGAAGATTCCCATATTCTATGAACCAGCATTCCCTCCTAGGCAAATACCCTAGAGAAATCCTCATGCATGTACAACCAATAGATATAAACGAGAATGTTCATAGAAGCATTGTTTGAAACAGAAAAAAAAAATAAAAACTGGTACAAATTAAATGTCCATTAACTAGGAAATGGATACATAAGTTGTGGTATATTCATATAATCTGAAGTTCTTCGGTACTGAAAAGAAATTAGCTCAAAAATGGTATCAACATGCAGGAATCTCAGAAATATTATATTGAGAAAAGGATGCAAAATATATACAACAAAGTACTATTTATGTAAAATGTAAAAACATTCAAAGCATTGCATGGGGAAAAAATAATTACCAAATTCAGGATCCTGGCAGCCTCTGGGTGGAACCAGAGGGACAACAATCAGGCTTGTACAAAGGAGCATGTACCTGTGTTGACAGTGTTGTTTTTTAAGCTGTTTTTATTCTTTATGTCTTTCTGTATTTCTTAAGTAGTGCAGAATAAAATTTTTTTTAATTTAATGTACATATATTTTCACCTAATTCCACTGCTAGGAATTTTTCCTACATATATATTAGCATATGCACAAGTATGTAATAATATATACAAAAATGTTTATTGTAGTAGTTTATAAGGGAAAAACTGGAAACAAGCCAAAAATGGGTATATTATATAAAACATTCAATGCAATACCAGAGCTAAACGATCATTAAAAAGAATGAGATAGAAAAAAAATGAGCTAGACCTGTATGTCAATATACATAAAGTGTGAGGAGGAAAGATCACAGGACTAGACCATTTATGGAAAAAGATAAGATGTGTACACACACACACACACACACACACACACACACACAAATATACAACCAAGAATTTCTGGGTCACACAAAACCATTAACTTCAATCTTCTCAGGGGAATGAGAATGAGTAATGAGAGGGGACTTCTCTTTTCATTTTACACCATTCAGAATAATTTGCATCTGTTTTTATCATTAGTGCATATTGCCTTTATAATGCAAATAAATAGATAAATCAGTGGAAAAACAAATAACAGCATAAGACTAGGATGGTGGTTTACTAAGAGTTTATTTTAAAAGTAAAAAATCACATGAAACTCTTTTAAATGCTTTTTTTCTGCCGATCTCTTTAGGGAATTGATACCACTCAAAGAAATGAATCCCAAAGGTGGCTGCTTTGTACAGAATATAAATAGTACCGCAGTTAGAGTAAATTCTCTGTGGCTCTTTCACAGCTTTATATAACTATCTGCATAGCATGTTACCAATATTTTCTTTATTTCAAATACTAAAAACCATAAACTGTTTTTTCACCTCAAAGAGTTCGTATTTGAAGAAATACATTCACAGAGGAAATAAGGACCCAAAGCACATTAGCACAGCTGGCCAGCATACAAAACCCAGCTAGGGTGGTTCCTGGGCCCCAGTGACATCAGGCGTGGCTGTTCATCCTGCCTAACAAGAGACAGCATACCTGGCCTTCTGCCTTGGAGCAGCACTGGTCCTACTCAGCTGGTTCCCACTCCAGGCAGCCGAAACATGGGCAGAGCTGAGCTGTTTGCCTCACTGCCAGAGACTGCCCTTGGCTCACACGCTGGGCTTACCCAGGGGTCTGCAAAGCCTTCTTGGGCTCCATTCTGGCCTTCAAAGTCAGGAAGTTTGTGGCTGAAAGAGAAGAGAAAGAAGCTGAGTATAGAAACAGTCTCTGGGGGCTGGGTTACTCCAGAAGCAGAGCTCCATTCCCCAGCCTGGCCTGGGAGCTGGGAGTGGGAATGGAACCAAGCTTCCGAGATTCAGATGCTCCCCACTCCACTGAAACCAGAACTGTTTCTTATATCATTTTTTTTTCCCTACCAGGTAAAATTTATTTTCAGAAATAAAGGGCTAAAAATTAAATTTTGGAAAGCTTTGAACTAGAAGGTACTGATAGACATGTGGTTCTTGAACATAATAATAGAAGTTTTTACAACCATTCTTGCATTTCTATTCACCTGTAGGGAGGGGGAGAAAAAATAGGATTGATAATACTTGCCCTCCCAACCCTGCAGAGCTGCTGGAAGGATCAAATAAGGTGATAGCCATCTTCAGCTAAGAGGCCCTTAGGAAACAAATTTATTATTTCCTTCCTTGATAATAGAGGGTATATCCGGTTCAAATATTAGTCATGCAAACAAGACTGTGTTTCTTCTAGAAGGAGAAGGAGATAAAGAGGAAGAGGAGGGATAAGAAGAAAAACAACGACAGCAACAACGGTTCAGTTACAATTTAAAAAGAGACAAAATGTATTCAAGTGCGTGCCACTTAAAGGAGATGGGAGAAGGAGCAAGGTCGGGAGGGAAGCTTGGAGAAAGAAGACACTTGTATTGAAACACTTGCTCTCTACCAAGCACTATGCAGTCTGCAAGAAGCTTGATCTATTTCCTTTAATCCACACAGAATATGATGTACAAAAAATATGATGCAGGTGTTATTAGCCCCATTTTACAGATCGGAAAACTAAGGTTCAGAGAAAATAAACACCTTAGCCAAGATCAGGCAGACACTACTCACCCAGGCTGACCTGCTCCCGGGGTGCATGTTTCCTCCACGGCCTTACCACTGGCTCCTCCTTCCAAACGTGGGTGTTCCCTGGCTCTATTTCTCTTTCTCCCTTTCTGTTATCTCCCTTTAAATCTGTGGTATCTCTTTCATCCCTTGTGTTATTTCCTCATGCAGGTCCTCTGTCCTGATTTCCAGCCCCCTGACAGCTCCCAGTTAAGAACCCACTGTCCTTACAAACACAGTATCTGTACAAGGAGCTCCTCACCTCCCTACTCGCCACCCCTCCACACACGCACCTGAGGGTAGCCCTCTTCCCCCCTACCTCCCAAGCTCAAAATCATCATCATTTTTGGTCATTTCTCCTCTTCCTCATATACACAATCACTCCATTATCTCAATTCTTTCTTCAAGATATCTCTTACCTCTCACTTTGCCTTTCTACTTTTACTCTTAACGTCTTAGAACCTGCATCTGCCTGGTTCCTGCAGAAGCCTCCAGCTGGTTTCCTCAGTGCTTCCAGTTTATGCTGTACCCTGCTGCCAGATTCATCACACCACCTACCTGCCCTGCGCCTTCACAGGTTCCCACCGACTCCATCAAACCACGTCCACACCCAGCCCTGTAGTCTAAGCTGCCCGCGTCTGCCCCACCCCCCACGCCGCCCCATGGCTTTCCAGCCTCTGCCCTACTCCTCCACTCCCTAGTTCCTCCGTTTAGCAAGAGGATTGCTCACTGTACAGAACTCCTCCCTAACATCATGCCCCTTTCCTCCCCTCCCCACTTAAGGCCCCCAGGGTACCCGTCTCCTCTCTCCAGCCACCTCTCAGTCAAGGCCTCCAGAACCCTCCCTGCGAAACCTGCAGGATTCGTTATCTGTACTGTTCATGGGGCAGTGATTATGCACTGCCTTTTAACTCTTCTATTTAGCCTGAACAGGCACTGAAACGGACTAGTGCTATTCAATCTCTCCCAAGTCTACGTCTCATCACCCCAAACAGTATAAACCACTTGAAGGTGAAAACTAACAGGTCTTGGTCTCTCCCTACAGTGTCTAATACATGCTAGTAGGTGCTTAATACATGTGTTGATTTCCTTTTTCTTCCCACATGTTGGCCTCAAACAAATAGCCAGGACTGGTCAGAATAATAAACATCAGCCACAGAAGCCTGATTTGGGCCACCGCAGATCTCCCACAGGCCAACTGCATCCTAACCCCTCAGCTCAGGGTCCCCCAAAGGCCTCCAGGGCACCAGCGGCTCAGAAGTGCAGCCTGTCCCCAGAGAGGCCTCTGACCGACATGCCAACCCGGCTCCGCCTGTTCTTTGGTGATCATGTTTCCATGCCCTTCCCTGGTCTCCAGCTAAAAGGAAACATCCCCGGGTATGGAATGGGCGGGAGTGGGAGGGGGGGGTCCCCAAACCGTGAACCCTGACACTCTCACTGGTGAAGCCCCCTTGAGTCCAGCAGCGGGGCCGTCAGAAGCATCCCGGGGGCCCCCTGCCCTTGGGAGAGAAAGCAGGCACTGCCCCTTTAAGTCTGCAGCCGGTTGAGAAAAACAAGCTGTGATTTATATAAGCGGGAAAATCATGTGATTTGCAGGAACGCTCCCTCCTCCCCTGACCCCCTCCCCGCGTCGCCTCCAGCCCTTCCCAGAGAGGCCCGGGCGGGCAGGCTCCGCGGAGGGGAGGGGAGGGGCGGGCCGGGGCCTCCGTGCACCGAGCGCGGGAGCCACGCTAGCTGGTCGGGGCGCCACCGACAGGGATCTCCCTCTGGCGCTAGGTTCCTGTGGCGCTTCCCGGTGGCCCCAGCAAGTTTGCTCCCCAACAGTCTCGCGGCAGCGTCGCTCAGCAAGGCAGGGGGCTCCCGGCCCGGCCCGCTGCCCCCGGGGCATCCCCTCCCGGCGGGGTCGGCCTGCCCCTCTCCCGCGAAGCCTTGCGGTGGAGAAACTGAGGCTTTCCCCCCAGCTTCTCAGGGAGAAAGAAAAGCCGAGGGCCACCACAGACTGGCTTCTGTGTTCCAGAACACCCAACAGGGGAGAACAATTTAAGAAATAATTTGGAAGGGAAAAGGCATGATGAAAATCAGCCATTTCGAGAGCTGACAGGCGATTTAGTCCAAAGGACCCAGCTTTCAGGGGAAAAAAAAAAAAAACACCGATGTGGCCTTTTCAGACAGAGCCAAGGAAAATAAGTACATGATTCAGAGGCCCTAAGAACCAGCCCAGATCTTTTAAATATTGGAGGGTGGTGAGCTACAAGGAGCCCATGATCATGCAGTTAACTGACAGCTGCTGAAGGAAATGCTTAGTCCTCCCCAGATGCAGAAACTGTATAGTGGGCAAGACCTGAAGAGGTCAGCTCAGCCATCCCTGTTTCTGTAGGAATATATATACCAAACCCTTCCAGGAAGTGCTTACAATGGGAGAGGACTAACCATCACTTCCAAAACCAAGCCCAGGAGGCGGTGAAGGGCTTTCTCAGGGAGAGCTGGGGGGAGAGGTAAGACCTGCTCAGTGTCATCCATGTCCTTTCTGTAAACTACAATGACGAGCTCAAAAATGGTCCAAGGAAGGAAACCCTCAGCTCCTCAGAGTAATCAATTCCAGAGGTTAAACCTTGTTGGGATAAGATTTAAATTCCATTTTATATTCCTCCATCGGTCATCCGCTGGGGATGAGGCATAAATCCAGTGCTGTCACATGTAGGAAAAACATGATGCAATTAACGAGGTTGCTAATGCTATGACCTCTGCTATGGCCAGCAGGACTTGCCGAATTTCAATCCATCCTGGAGCCTACTGGGCTCTGAGAGGTCACTCTGACCCTCCTCCAGTCCTCATTTCTCCAAGATCGAGGGTCTTTATGCTGAGATAGTTCAGGGAACAGTGCCTTAGTGCCTTCTGTCACACCAACAATAAGAAGATCATTCTTGAAAAGGAAAGTTAGGCAAATATTGTCAATTATTCTCTAAATCTCTAAAGAAGAAAAATATAAATTAATGTAGGGATTCAAGGGAATAGCAGTCCATGCGTTCAGATACCAACTTCATTTGTTCAGTTATTTAGTGAACACTTTCTGTGAGCCTGACCCTGAGCAGGACACTAGGGATAGGACGAGAACAAGACACATTGCCCTTGCCCTGAGCCCTGATTTTCTGCTCCCCCATGCTGCCTCCCAGGACAGGAGCCTCTGAAAGACTTTCCTCTCCTCCATCAGCATACACATGTCCCCTCCCCAGCCCACACCCAGTATGTGCTACCCCCAGTTCCAGCTGCATATGTCCCACGTGTCTGCCAAGAGCTTCTTTTGGAAGGCGATAACCCTCTGGTGATTGGGTGGTGGGTATACAAAGTAACCCAAAGGCCTGTCCAGGCAATGAGATCAAAGTTGGCAGCCTCCTAGGCCCTTCCCAAAATTGATAATTTAGTTCAGGCAACACTTCACTCAGTGCCACTTGCTTTCTCTCTGTTTTCTCTCTTTTTCTGATCTTCCTGGTTGCCCCTATCCAGGTCTCCTCTTTCCTAAGATTCCTGTGCCAGGGGCCTGCCCATCTCAGAGCCTCCCTGAGGAACCCAGGTGCCATCTTCTAAGGCACATCATCTGCTTCCTCAGGCGGCCTGAGCATCTCAGTGCTGCACAGACACCTCTGCAAGGTCTCTTCTGTTGCTGTAAGTTTCCATATTGAGGGTGCTCAGACAGCCCCCCTTAACCTCACGTCAGTCACCGTCCACCTTCCCACCCTCCTAGACCACACCAGCCCCTGCCTTATTCCAGTCTTTTCCTGAGTTCTGTTGCTGGCTTACCCCGGCCGTTCACAAGCACGGCCTGATAACGTGCAGTAAGAGACCTGGCAATAAGCCTGTGGTGAACAAACATTTTAAAGGAACAAACAGAAATTAAGGCTCCAAACTGAAAACACTCTGGAAGCCACAAACTCTGTTATTTTCAAAGAAGCCAGAACTGGACCACTGAGAAGGAAGAGGAGGTAGTGGTGGTGGTGGTGGTGGTGGTGGTGGTGGTGGTGGTGGTGGTGGTGGCGTTTTTAATGCACCAAGAGTGCAATGAGTGAACGAGTGAAGTCAGCTCATCTCAGACACTGACTCTTTCAGGAAATGGGGCCTCAGAAGAAAAAAGGCAGCCCAGCCCCTGCCAAATTCCATTCTGTTTCAAATTAGCCTTTCAGCAAAATGAGGGGGCTGTACTAGCTGGTCTTTAAGATCCTCCTAGCACGAAGCTCTGAGCTCTACAGTTCCCCTAAACAACCTTTTAGAACATTCCTCATTCTCATAACAGAGTAGAAAATGCATTTGTGTTCCGGCTCTAGGTCCACAGCTAAAGCTCAGAATTCGTCTTTCGCTGCAATATTGTCAGGCCTGTTTCCCTCTTTCTCCTTTCCCTGAAAGGGCCTCTGGTCTTTCCCAAGCTGCAGAGTAGAAGGGAACATACAGCTCCACCAGAGCGGAGGGGCTGCCAGAGGGAAAGCTGGCCCCGCCCCAGTACATGCTCCCCTGGGGTTCTGCAGGGACCTTCCTCCCTCCCAACAGGCAGGGAACTTCTGGAACTTCTAAACAGCCCATCCTCGGGCCAGCCCAGGCCCCACAGCATCCTGCACCCCAGTTTACAAGCTTTGAGCGGCAACTAACACATTTGGCAAACCTCTTCAAGGGTGAACCAAGCCAGGCCTTTTTCCCCAGGACCCAACTGATGAAGAGATACTGGGTTGGGACAAAAATGGGTCCCGCCAGACAAGCCCCAAACCTTGGTTCTCTGGGCCAAGGCTGGAGAGGTCCAGAGGGAAATGTCCTCAATTGGCCTCCCCGCCACTAGGCAGGCTGATCCCGAGATCTCAGGATGCATCAGTAATTCCAGGCAGGGCTCCATCCCCAGCCCACACTCAGCCCAGGACCTGGTCAGGGACTCTCCAAGTGTTCCCGGAAACACAAAGCTAGCTTTCCATGCCAGGCTCCTCTGGGGTCTCTGGGTGGGAGCAGCCAGCCCTTCTCCTTGGGCTCCTGCTATGTCTGGGAGGTCCAACAAACACCTCTCTCCATCAGAGACAGTCACAGCCCCAGATCTGTGTTCTGAGACAATTTTAGAGAGAATTGTGTTTTGAAAGCTCAAGACATGTTCTGTGCTTGGCTTTGGTTCTAGTTTCATCTATATCTCCCAAAAAACAGTACTCTTCCCATGACTACGGAAATCCTGAGCTGAGGGGACCTCAGAGAACCTCTGCTTCCTAAATTACCCAGGCTGTGCCCTGTCTAGATTTTGCTGGAAGGTTTCCAAGAAGAGAAGATCCACATCCACTCCTTCCCTCAGGCTGTGTACCTGGATGCCTGCCACCTAATATTCAAAACGATGACTCCAACGGCATCCCGGCATCTCGGCATCCCGTCAACTGTGGGGACCTCATCATTGTGTCCCCCAACCTCACAGTCCTTCTGGCTCCTGCCACCAACTGTGTACCCAGGCATCTCAGAGGGTTTACGTTGTCTCTGTGACCTCTGGCTCTGATTTCCTGTTTTTCCACCTCTTCTTCCATCTGCATCTCACCTCCTGGAGCTGTCCGACCTCTCCCCTCTCCAACTCACACAGGGCTAACAGGCACAGCAGCAGATTTGACTCAAAGTTTGGGGTAATGGAGGGGAATCTACATATGGACATAACTCTCCTAAAAAGTCATCAACCGTTCCCCGCCTCAGAAAATTTCTCACTCTTCCTTAAGTCCCAACTTACACTCTCTCCTCCAGCCTCTCTCCTCTCCTCCAGCCAGACCCTTCTATCCAAACTCCGAGTTCCTGTGGATTTCTCCTGCAGAACAATTTGCCTTGCCTTCAGCAGACCCAGAGGGCCTCACGGTTCTCACCAGAGCGGCTTCCCCATCAGGATCCATCACAGCATCCTCCTCCAAGCAGAGGCATTTACCTCCGGAAGGATACACCCCTCCACTGGAATGATAGATAAGCACAGTGTTTTGTTTTCTAGGTAACACTCTCTTCCTATCCATCCCCGCCCCCCCCACCGCCCCCTCACATCTGGTACCTCTGACAGTTAAGAAATGCACCCGAAATCACTCCTGTTCTCACTTTTTAATTTTTTTACTCCTCTATGGGCACAGAGTACTGCTAATCCGCACTCCTGGTATAGTTGCAAATGATGATCGAATTAAAAAATAAGTCCGCATAAGGTGGACACAAAAGGACAAATACCGTATGACTCCACTAACGTGAGGTACCTAGAACAGTTAAATTCCTGGAGACGGAAAGTGGAATGGTGGTTGCCAGGGGCTGGGGAGAGGAAAGCATAGGGAGTTAGTGTTCGGTGGGTATGGAGTTTCAGTTTGGGAAAATGAAAGTTTTTGAAGATGGATAGTGATGATGGCTGCACGACAATGGGAATGTACTTAATGCCACTGAACTGTACACTTAAAAATGGTTAAAATGGTCAATTTTGTGTTATGTATATTTTTCCGCAATAAAAAAGTAATGTCAGCAACATTCACTCTGACTCCAAGAGACATTTGCAATCAACTCAACAAATGGGGGCTTTTCCTTCGGCCACCTTGGATCAAGGCAGCTCTGTGAAACCCTGTCGCAGAGTTTCCGAACTAAGGAGAGCACCCTCATCTGCTCTCAGACTTCACAGTCAGTCACCTCTCTGCTGACCCCCCCCCCCAGAGCGTGAAGGTAAGTGCTCCCTTTCACACTGAAAACACAACCACAGCAGTTGCCAGCAGAACAGGCACCCTCAGACGTCGGTTCTAAACCTAGTTCAGTCATTATCTAGCTGTGCTCTCTTGGGCAAGTTATTTTATCTCTTTATTTCAACATCCTTATAAAGAAAATGGTGAAGACAGTAGCCAGCCCCGAGGGAAATAATGGATGTGAATGCACTTCGAGGAGTGTGCGCAAGGTGGGTGCATCATCTCTTATTTCACTTGGTCACACTAAAAACATCTCAAACACAAGAAGGAAGTTGCTACCTGAAAATAAGGAGAGAGACAGCAAATAATTAAGTAAATACAACCCAAAGAAATAATACTTCGATCTTCAGTCACCATCATCCTCATCCAAGGTGGAATGAAGCTAAGTCCTTCACAGTCTGATCTCTGTCATGAAAACCCCATTTTGCCGAGACAGTTTCTCCGTGATTAGCTTTCATTCAGAGCCAGGATCCAGCTTTGCCCGCGAGATGTGCCCATCATGTTGCCCAGGGTTCCGAGCAGGAGCACGGCTGAGGAGGGAGTGCGGGACAGAAAAACATATTAAAAAATGGCTCTTTCTAATAATATTCAAAGCATTCATATATGTTAACATGACTGTCGAAAGACTGGTGAATAGGTGCCAGCACAAGAAGGGTGGCTACAAGACCAAAAACCCCATAAGGAGGTAGTCCAAAGGTGGCTTTGGTTGCCTGAGTTGGCTGCCCCTCAGTCTGACCACCAGCTGGTTTCGCCGCCATTAGAACCCGCCAGCCCTGGCTCTGCTTCCACAACACACAGGTGGCCGCACTCCTCCCCTCGGGCCTACGGAGAGGAGTCAGTCTTTTGACAGTCATGTCAACATATATGAATGCTTTGAACACTATTCAGGTCACCCATGGCCCTGGTAAGTCCACACCTGGCCTTTCCCCTTCCGCCCTTTTGCCACCCCTACCTCACCAGGACCCTGTCTGGTCCTTCTTTTAGCCTTCCTTCCCTTCGAAGAGAGATTTGTCAACAGCCCCCTCCCACCTCTGCGAAACGCCCTAAAGGGAGAGGTCCCAGGACTCCGAGTGTCCGGCCTCAGTCACAGCTTAAGACGGCCTCATGTACCTCACGGGGACCCAGCTCAGCCCAGATGGAAATCATCTGGTTAAGGCTTCATCCTGATTTCACCAATAATTACGTTATGCTCATCCACACCCATTCCCACATCACCTCCTCCTGAGTCCCCTTCCCACTCACTCAGACAGTGCCAAGAAATGAAAATGGAAGCAGACCTGAAGCAACCCAGGCGGGCGCTTTGGGGACACAACCGGAGCCCAAGGCTTGGCCCACTGACAACTTCAGGCTCCCGGCCTCATCCAGTCCAGCCTCCCACACAGCCACTGCACCTCAGCTGCAGAATCTGTAACATCACGGGGCACATACTTCCCTGTTTTAAAGGGACAGGGGATCAGAGATTTCCGGAGAAACCGGCGCCCTTTGGGGCACCCTGTTTCCCTTCCCTCCTCTGGGCCTCGGGGCACTCCGGGTGGCCTGTCCTTGCTGTGGGCCCCAGAGCCCTCACTCTACAGCCAGACAGAGGCGTCTGTGGGTCACCACACCCAAGGTCCAAAGACCCATAGGGGCAGAGAGTTGCTGTGAGAATTTAAGAATGTCACTATGAATTCTAAAATGTCCTCCTTTCCCATTTTATGGGTTTTTAACTTTGTTTAGTACCCAGGCAGGGCAGACCAAGGGGACTTTGATCCATGGGCACCTGGTAGAATAAACTTACTGCATACGGGGCCCCATCCCAGCCTCCTCTCCACCCTTCCTCTCAAAGGCGGCCTGTTTGAGAACAAGCTGGCTCAGGCTAACCTGACCACACCTTTCTGGGAGCCTGGGAGGGGCTGGGTGGGGGGGTAGGGGTTGGGGAGCTGAGTAGTCATTCTGGCTGGGAGCTCCCTCAAAGGGGGAGGGAACTCAAGAACCCCTCATTCCTGAAAGAGCCAGAGTGGTTCCTCACAAGAAACCATGAAGCATCAACAGCCAGACACTAGCACAGCCTGGAATGTCTGAGCCACCACCTCCTCCACCAGCTGCCCTCTCAACTGCTCGGTGGAGGCTGGGGGTGGGGGTGGGGAGGAGTATTGTCCCCCCACAAGGCCCTCAAGGGCCCCAGCCTGCCCCTAGCCTCCTCACAGAGAGCTCTGAGGAACTGCAGTTCCAGCTTCTCCAGCCCTTGCCCTCACAAAGGCACCCTCTGTCACAGCCTCCCCAGAACAGGCCTCCCCCTCATGCTACCCACTCTCTCCCCACTCCCCCCACCACACGCATTCACTTCCTACAGGAGCAGATTCCAAGCCCAGCTAATGCCGGAGACTGTCTCCCAACGACATGCTGGAACAAAGGCTGCACATGACTAAATGTGCTGGGGTGCTTGTCAGGGCTTAGGCAAACGTAATTATAGGGAGGGCAGAGCCACTCTCAGCAGCCACACCTGGCCATACAGTAAACAGCACTTCTTCCTGTCGAGCTGGGGGGAGTTGAGAGACAGGGAGGCGACAAACCACAATTTGAATCATTTGGAGAGAAGCTATAAATATAATAATGAGTCATTTGTAAAATATAATTTCATCCAAAAGCCTGGAGAAAATGGGAAAGAAGTTCTTATGCTATTTCAGGCTAAATTGTTCAAGAGTGTTCCGCCAGAACCTGGGGAGGGGACCCAGCTGCCCACCAAGAACTAGGCTGGGCTCCACGTACAGGCCTTCCTGAGCCCTCATCCTGGCGGAGTGCTGCCTGGGACACCCCCTTCCCCAGTTCCTTCATAATATCCTGGGATTGGAATGCTCACAATTCAGAGTTCTCTCTCTCTCTGAAAGCTGATAAGAATCGTGGATAAGCAGCCTTGCGTCCAGGCTGTCTAGCTGAGAACAGTTTAGGGCAGGCATGCTGTTGTTTTTGGCAAACTCTTCCCAGCCTTGGGGCCCTAACAGCCTTTCATGCACAGGGTTGCTTTTCCAGTGTGGCTATGTCTCTTCTTCAACAGTGGGAAGCCTCAGTCTCTCAGCCCTGGGCCCTAGCTGCTTTGGGGAAGTGGCAGGGAGTAGGAGTCTGTACAAAGTTCTGTTGAGATAGTGGACTGGGCCACTCAGCTGGACTCAGGTCACCAATGCTGTTTGGGGTACTTGTGAAGAGCATAAGTTCTGCAACCAGACTTTTTCTAGGTTCAGTTACAACAGGCCCCTTACTAGCTGTGTGACCTTAAGTATGTTACTTAACCTCTCTGGACTCAGTTACAACTATTAGATAGGTTTAATAACAGTACCTTCCTCAAAGGGTTGTTGAGAAGAAATTATCTAACATGTAAAGCATTTAGAATAGGGCCTGGCATAGTGAGCACTCGATAATGTTAGCTAATATGATTCTTATTATTTCTCACTGGGCACTTGTGAGAAATAAAGGAACTGCAGGACAAGGCACTGTGGCATACATGATTGACACTGAGCGTTCATGGATAAATGATCAGGTCCCCTGGCTTGTCCTTCATCCATTTCATCATCTCAACTTGCCCATTGACCTACGGAAACTCCTTAATCTCTGTGGCCATATCGTCCCCTTTATCCCTCCTTACACACAGCTTTGCCTCTGAACTGAAGCACAGGTAGCATGGGGTCGGGGCATGGAGAAGGATAGCATCCTACCTAATGTTTAGAGGCCAAAAGTCAATTGGTACTTTGAAGTCACTGAGTGCATACTGAGCTCTAACTTCAGCTTCTCCTGCTCCCTTCCCTATTCTCCCCCTCTTTTCTTCTCTGTTTCCCCTTCCCTCTTTTCTTTTCTCCATTCTAGGTTGCTCCTCCTTCCTGGTCTTCTACCCCCAGGCAGAGCTGGGAGGGTGGGATGAGGTTAAAGTGTTCAAAGTCTCTGTCTCTCCCAAGGTGCTGGGTCCCTGTACTCTACTGCTGAGGGTTTCCGTGAAAGCCCTCAATAAGACTTCCTCCCTTCAAGGAGGCCCCCATCCCCAGGGAGGCCAGAAGGTCGAAAGAAATTGCCTCCAGGTCAATATTCTGCATTTTCCTTTCTCAGAAACCAGAGCACCACAGCCAGCCCTAGCCCAGAAGAAAAGGTAAAAGAAGCCTTTTCTCCTGTAACTATCAAACTGTCACCCCTCTTACTAAAAGGGTACACTTTTTCCATGCTGTGCTACCCTCTGGAGTGATCTTCCTTCTCTTGGTCTGGGCAACTTTTCTTCCTCCAATAATTCTTTAATATACCCATCAGTGTTCACATTTCCTTGAATGTCTTGAAAATGTTCCCCTTTTAGTGAGTTTAAATTAGGACTCTAAATAAGATCCATACATTGTGATTGATTGATGTCCCTTAAGTCTCTTGAAGTTTGTAGTTCCTCCACCATATAAATGTCAATCTCTCTTATTGCTTGCGCTCACTCGCCCTCTCTCGCTCTCTCTCTCTCTCTCTCTCCCTTCCCTTTGCAATTTTTTTTTTTTTTTGATGAAAAGAATCTGGTTGCCTATCTTACAAAATTTCTCAACTGAATTTGTTTTTAATTTAAGTACAGTGGTGTCATTTAATGTGTTTCTCTGTCTCTTATATATCTTCTAAGTTGGTATTTAGAACTAGAGACCAGATTCAGTTTTGATTATTATCTCTTTTTGGTTATGTGTTTTGACAAGATTACTTCACATAGGTGGTGAAGTGTGCCTCTATCAATGTATCTAATATCTGATCGTCTCTCTTTTTGTCAGATTGTTCAGCATTGCCCAAATCCATTAATTTATTAAGGGTTTCAAAATTATGATATTCTAATTATACCATTTCTTCTTCATTTATTAGATAGAACACCTCATTTCTACTGCCCTTAATTGCCTTATATAGATCCAGACTTCTATCTAGTATAATTTTCCTTCTGCTTGAAGGACTTTTGTCAATATTTCTTATAGTGCAGGTCAGCTGGTGAAGAATTCTTCTACATTTTGTCTGAAAAAGTTTTTATTTTACCTTAATTTTTGAAAGATATTTTTGTTGGGTATAGAATTCTAAGGTGACAAATTTTTCTTTCAGTATTTTACAGACGTTGCTCCACTGATTTTTGGTCTTCATTGTTTTTAAAAAGAATCTACTGTCATTTTTATCCTTGTTACTTCGTACATAGTGTCTTTTTTTCCTCTGGCTGCTTTTAAGCAATTTGATTATGATGCGACTTAGAATAATTCAGTTTCTTGTGCTACGGGTTCATTGAGCTTCTTGGATCTGTGGGTTTATAGTTTTCATCAAATTTCGAATATATTTGGCCATTATTTCTTCATATTTCTTGCCTTCTCCCTTTTTCTGGGACTCCAATTACACATACATCAGGTCTCCAGAAGTTTTCTCACAGATCACTGTTACTCTGTTCTTTTTTTATTTTCTCCGTCTTTTTTTCTCTGTGTTTTATTTGGACAGTTTCTATGACTATATCTTCAAGTACACTAGTGTTTTCTTCCTCAGTGTCTACTATGATATTAATCCCATCTAAATGTTTGGGGTTTTTTAATATTTCACATTATATTTTTCATCTCTAGAAGTTTGACTTGTATCTTTTTTATATCTTTTATATCTTCCATGCCTCTACTTACATGTTTAATCTTTCTTTTACTTTCTTGAATATATAATAACTGTTTTAATGTCTTTGTATACTGATGTTCTTATTCTAACATCTGTGTCATTTCTGGGTCTGCTTCCATTGATTGACTTTTTTCCTTATTATAGGTCACATTTTCCTGATTATTTGCCTGCCTGGTGATTTTGGACTGAATGGCAGACATTGCGAATTTTATTTTGTTAAGTGCTGGATATTTTTGTATTCCTATAAATACTTTTGAGCTTTGTTCTGGGACCCACTTAAGTTTCTTGGAAACAGTTTTGATCCTTTTGAGGCTTGCTTTTAGTCCTTGTTAATTAGAACCAGAATATCCATGAGCTAATTTTGCCTCATTACTGAGGCAATCCCCTTCTGAGTACTCTATTTGATGCCTTGTGGTATATGAGGCTTGCCCTTCTGACTAGTGGAAACATAAATTATTCTTTGCCTGTGTGAGCTCCAGGGATTGTTTCTCTGCTCCTTTGTGTGGTTGTTCCCCTAGACTCAGGTAGTTTTTCTCACAACGTGCTCAGTACTCATGTGAAGACTCTAGAGAACCCTCTGCACATTTCTGGATATTTCTGTCTCTGTGTGTGTGTGTGTCTGTCTCTGTCTCTCTGTTTCTCTCTGTCTCTCTGTCTCTCTGCCTGTCTCTCTGTCTCTCTCTCTCTCTCTCTCTCTCAATCTCCTCTCTCCTCCTTCATCTCTCCACATCTCACTCCTCTCTAGTACTCTGCCCTGAAAGATCTAGCTGCCTGGCCTTTCTGGACTCCTTGGTCCATCTCCTCAACTCAGAGAGAGTGTTGGACTCCACGTGGGTTTTGTGCTGCAGACTGGAAATTCTCTCAAGGCAGTGCACTGAAGCAATAATGAGGCTCATCTAATTTGTTTTCTCTCTCTCAAGAATCACTGTCCTGTGCTGATGTCCCAAATGTTTCATGTATTTTTTACAACTTTTTCATTGCTTTAGGTGGGAGGGTAAATTCCATCCTTGTTATTCCATTTTGGCCAGAAGCTGAATTTGGCCTGGGTAACTTCTACTTAAGTTTATATACTCAACCCAGGACCCTGCTCCTAGATTTCCTTACATGCTCCCTATCATCTCCACCACTCCAAGTTGGATGCTCTTCCAGAGGGAGCTCATATTACCCTACTTGTGAGTGTGATTATTGTTCATGAGTCTCTCTGCAGGGTCACCACGTCGCTTCCTAGTCTGGGAGCTCATTTGAGATAGGGTTGCATCTACACATCTTTGTATCCTCCCTGGTGTCTAGCATTCAGTAGGTGCTGAATTAAATGTTTAAGAGAATGAATAAAGAGAAATCTATGGCTGCTTGGCCATCACCAGCTAGAACTAACCAACAATATGGCCATATCTACAACTGATATGTGCTGTTAAACTTGCCATAAACAGTGGGCACTAACACTGACAGCTGTCCTCTGGGCACTTTCCTCTTCCTGAGCTGAGCTGGCAGTGTCCAGAGCACTCCCAAGAATGTGGCTTTAAATATCCTGACCTTGACAATTCCAAAGCCTTTGATGGAGGGTGTGTAGAACTGAGACACGAGTCACACAAGGTGCCAGAAAAGTGTAACTGCTTCTCTAAGGCTCTCGGAACACTCCCTGTCCTGAGGTGAGGTAGAAGGAGGAAAATAAACACGGAGAAGCCTAGTAAACACTCTCTCTAATGTTTGGCACATTCCTCACTCCCATAGATGTGTCCAGAACTCTCTGGCTGTAAATGGGGCACTGACAGAGGATCCTGGGCATATTCCATTGCTGGCTTGATGCCTGAGTAAGGCCACCCCAATAGGTGCAAAGCAGGATTAAACAGAATTAAAGAGCAGAGGAGCAGGGACTCAGGGAAGATCAGGTTCTGGAAGCACAATCTGCATACTTCTCAAATCCTCCTTGATTCTGGAAACCCATGCTTTTCAGGTCTAGTAGACAAGGCTCTGCCAAGCTCGTATTCTGTGCTCTATACAGTGCTATATACGATGAGGACAAAAGAAGTCCTGCTGACAGTCATTAGAAAACTTAACAATTTCCTGAAGTCCAATGTCTCCCCAAGTAAGGTTCCCTATCACCTGCATGTGAATCTCCAGGGACATTGATTTATTAATGCAGAATTCTGAGCCCAATCCCATATAGAAGAAATTACATTCTTTGGGGATGAAGGCAAAAAATCAATACTTTTAATAAACTTTTAATACACTTACATAAAAATGTAAGAATTAACTGCCTTAATGTATTGCTATGAAGGTTGATTCACTGTGTTTGGGGACCTAAGAATTTTGTTAGGAGTTGAAAAGTTTCTGGCCATTGTCATTTGGGCTTAGAGTTTCTTTGGCTCTATAATTCCATTGGTAGGCTTCCAGTCTATTTGTTTCTGGTGGATTCTATGAGTTAGTATGTAAAACCAGAGATCTTGCTGAAATAAGTTTTTGGGTACGAAGTCCGGAATGGATATTTCTCTAAGCAATAAGCGTTAGTCTTGCCCAGACACTTAGCCTTACATTTGATCTTGAACTATCCTTTAAAGCAACTGGGGAGGCACCCCAAGTCTGGTCCTTGCCTCTAGGTTATATCCTACTTAAATCTCTAATGAGACTGATGGTTCCCGTCTTCTTGGAGGGAGTAAAAACAAGCTGCATCCATATCCATCTTATCTTATGCAATGTATTCTCCTATCCCTGTTTCTGCTTATAATAACATACTCTGGGGCAAAGTTTCTAGGGTTTCTCAGTCCTGGTTGGAATAAACAAAAATCCAACTCAACTGGCTTAAACAATAAAGAAAATGTATTGGCTCACATTACTCTAAAGTCCAGAGGAAGAGCTGGCTTTGAGCAAGGCTTGATCCAGGTGTTCATACAATACCATCAAGGAGTCAGTTTCCGACTTCTTCTACTCAGCCTTTCCCAGTGACTTCATCACCATGTTTCATACAGTGACCTTCCAGCAGCTCCAGGTTCTCCCATTAGTCATTAAATGGATACAGCAATTCTAGATCCATATCCTCATTCTAGTAAGTGCTTTACAAGTCCAGAGACTCATATTCTCTCATTCATTTGAAGTGAGTCAAGTTCTCGTCTGTGAACCAGCCACTGTTGCCAGTGTGCTAATTAGATTAGAGATAGTTGGAGATGAGAGTTCATCCCACCCAAATCCTGTAGCTGGGAATGGGTGAAATCCTCTAAGAGGAAACCATGTACTGTGAAAGGAGGTAGGGAATGGCTACCAGGCAGGCAACCAACGAGGAGTTTATAGCCAAATGGAAACAGACACCTAGGTGGTATTACCAAAATGAGGTAAGGACTATAACAGAAATGGGGATAACGTTAACCAGGAGAATTTGAAAAATGTTGCACCTTAGTCCACCTAGAGAAATTTAGAAAGGCTTCTGGAAGGAGCAGCAGATGCTTTTCAGGTAGATAAGAAGGCAGAGGATGAAGGAGGGCATTTCAGGCAGAGGAAAAAGTATGCATAAAGACATGGAGGCTGAGAAAGTCTGGCATACTCAAGGCACTCAAGTCCTGCTGGAGAATAAAAGGGTGGGGGGAGTGGCTAGGATAGAGGGGAATGAAAGCAGATGGAGCTGGACAGGTAGGCAAGTGCAAAGCCATGAAAGGCCAAGGCCCCAGAGTCACACTATAGATTTATGAAGTTATCAGATAGGTGACAGGGAGCTTCTAAAGAGAATTTAAACAGGAGGATGGCATGAGACTTTTGTATCAGAACAAGGATTCTGGCCACAGACTAAAGGACATGTTGGAGGGGTTCAAGGCCCCAGACTTGATCCTACTCTTTTCCCCATCTCTGTGAATGGTATTATCATTTTCTATCCATGGAAGTCATTAGTGCTGTTTATCCAACATGTCCAGTCCCCCTGTCCATCACATGGGAGGACTACACTTTTCTGTCCCCTTGAAATGAGGTAGGTTTCATGAGACATATTATGGCTAAAGAACATTGGGTGCTAATTTAAAAGGATTTGCCACATTCTCTTTCTCTGCCACAAGTGATTATGAAAGCATGGACAGAGATGCAGCCTCTGTCACACTAGTTCTTCATGACAAGAAACTCTCCTAACAATCCTTGATAGATCTACAGCAAGAATGAGAAGTAAACGTTGGTTGTACTAAGCTACCAAGATTTGGAGCTTGTTTGTTGCTGCAGCATAACATAACCCATCCTAACTGATGTACACCCCCATTTGCCAAGCCAGAAACCTGGGCTTATCCCTTGTTCTCACTCCTCACCTCCATGTTCTTCTGAGTCTACCCTAAATCTCTCTCCAATTCATCCATTTCTCACCATCCCAACTGCCACTGCTCTGGTCCTGCACATCATCCTCTCTTGTCTGGCCCAACTGCTGTCTCTGTCTCTAATCTCATGTGATCCACTAATTTTTTTTCTATACTTAAGCCAAAGTGATCAGATTATAAAATTCAGATTCAATCCCATCACTCTTGTTTTAAATGCTTCAAGATTCCCATTTCCTTTAGAATAAAGTCAATACTTGTTAATAAAGCTTGCAGGATCCCGTATGATCTGGCCCCTATTTATCTCCAATCTCTCTCTCTCCTCTTCCTCTCTCACACTTCAAATGAGCTGGCCTTTCTTCAATGTCTTAAATTTGCCAGGCTCTTCCTGAATTTTCACACATGCTCTCCCCTCTGTCTGAAACTCTTTCATCCCACCTCTTTGCATGGCTAATTCCTACTCAATCCCCAGATTTCAGCTTAGATGTCACTTCTTCCTGAAAGCTTTCCCTGTGCCCCAAGTACAAAGTTAGATACCCTCTATGTACTCCCTTGGGCTTACAGCACTTGAACTTCTTATATTATATCGTTTGTTTGGTGTCAATGGTACTTAAGAAGAGATAGGGAGCTCATCATCTTGGTCCTCAGAAATGCCCACCTGAACTAAGGGGGTGTGTACAGAGACAAACAAGGAAGAGAGTGATTAAGGAAATATTTAGAATGACTCCCATGTTTCAGGCCTGGGTAATAGAGGGATACCAGTGTCACAATGAGTTTAGATTCTGTTATGCAGGTGATGGGAGTTGCAGCAGACAACTTTAGGTGCCCTGCACTATGTGCCCTTGGCCCACCTAGGATTCGGCTGCTGCTGGGGCAGACAATACCCCTTCTAACAGCATCTTTCCTCAGTGGCTACCACATCTCTGGCTTTCTGCCAGATGAAGCCTGGGGAGCATGCAGGACAGCCCAGAAATACAGAGGGGTTAATGTTTCCAGCAATGGGGACGAGAGACCTTTGAATAGCTGCCCTAGCCTCCTGTTCTTCTGAAGGATGATTTGAATTACATTCTACCTGGTTTCTCAGGGGCCTCAGTCAGATTGAGCCTCGGTTGCCCACAGAGTTAACCAGGTCAGTAACACACTCTTTGTGACTTTTCCTCCTTTGCGGTCTCACTCTCCTTGCTCCCCAACTCCTGATTCCCAGGATCATCTCCCAGATAAACTCCCTGAACCCATGTCCAAGCCTCAGCCCTGCTTTCATCTCATACAGAAGCCATTGAAGACATTTTGACAGATGAAACAAGAGGAGAAGAAGGTTGTAGGAAGCTGTCAGGCGATGTCAGTACCTTAATGGCCATGTTTACTGTGAAGTGCTTGTGGGACCACAGAATATGACCTCTGCTAAACCTACAGAACTTTTTTGCCTTTTTTTGTCACTATTGACCTCACTCTTTGGCATGCTTCATGGACACAATACTTCTCAGATTTCCCTCCTACATTCCTTGATACTGCTTTCGATTTCCTTTATAAAATTAAGTTGATGGTGTTGAAGCTGGGTGATGGGCACAAAGGCGGTCGTGGTAGTATTTTATATTTTTGCGTGTCCCACACTTTCCAAAATACTTTTTAAGAATAACTTTTAAATGGAGTTTCTCTTCTCTTCTGTATCTACTCCAGTTGTTCTCGAATGTGTGCAAAAGCATACTTAGGCATCATCTGGGGATACTTTCAAAAGAATCCTGTGAAAACCTGGCTCATCTTGTCCTAATGACCTGGCCTGTGCTATTTATCTGACCTTATCTCACACCATGCCACCTTGTGCTGACATTGCTCTGGCCACACTGGCCTTCCTCCTCATCCTCAAACACACTAATAATTTTTCTATGACCTTTGCACTTGCACAGCCATAGATGACAGATGCCACAACATAATCTCTGCTCAAATGCCACCCCCTCAAGGCAGCCACTCTAAAATAGTGCAAGCACACGCATACACACACACACACAAGCTCTATCATACTGACCTGTTTTATTGTCTGTTTTACTTGGATTTTGTCCACTAACTCCATGTTGTCTAGCACTCCTAAAGGTGTGTTCCTGTTTGCTGCTTTACCCAACTCCTGGCATATTCAAAATGCTCAGTAAATATTTGTTGTGTGGATGAATAGTTTTATGCCTGCAGAACTCAGGAGAGAGAGCTGGGGTGTAGATATGGGAGCTGGCATCACAACAGTAACAACTGAAACCATTTCATGAATTGGTTTGCCCAATGAGAGTGGGTAGAAGTGATAAAAGACCAGAATAGAATCCAGATCATCTACAGAGTGGAAAAGAAAAAGGAGCCTGGGAAGGAAACCAAGACAATGTGACCAGAAAGGCTGAAGAGAAGCACTGAAGGGAGACCTGTCCTAGAAACCAGGACAGAAGAGAGTTCAGGAGCAGGAAGTGTGGGGCAGACACAGCAAAGGAGGAATTGGATAGAAACATGCCCATAGGATTCTGGTCGCTAGAAAGTCACTAGTGAACATCTAGTTCCAGCAAAATGAAGGGCAACCAGCAACCAGGGACACTCAGTGGCTAAATGCCCTGGCCTCCCGCCATTTGGAGGGACAATTCTGATGTCCCTCAGAAGGTCCCCAACAGGATTAAGCCCCAGTAGAAGAAGATCAGAAGTACATTCTTTATTGGCTTGTCTTCTTGTCCTGTTTCATTCTCCCTTCTCCCTTCTTTCTACTCCCTCTCTCCTGTTCTCTGCAACCCCCTTCCACATAACTATTAGCATTCAAATCCTCAGGATCTGCTTTCAGGGAAATCCAAACTAGAGCAGACTCATAGCAGTTCTCATCACTCTTTCTGTTTTTCAAGGAGGGAATGAAATTTTCCCTTACATCTTATTGCCTGGAACTGGTTCATGTGCCCATGTGTGCACTGATCATAACCACAAAGAAAGGAGATTATTATGACTGGCTTAGACCACTCCCTGGGGCTGGGCATACCATCCATTAAGAACATCAAGCCAGATCCTGACTCTGTCTCCAAACCATCACAATTCCCATGACTAATGAGTATGGGGACCCCTCATAAGAATGGCAGGCACGTTTTAACTCCTGCATATATTCTGCCTGCACCAACCACAGCTACAGACTGCTAGGCACTCAGTTCATATCTCTGTCCTGCAGGGCATCGTGCTAAGTGCTGAAGGCCCAGAATGCAAAGACCAAAAAATCGAATTCCCGACCTGAAGGGCTATATCAACCAGACACATTACATACAGAGGACTATCATGTAAAATCACAGTTGATTCTAAATCAGAGAAAGAAGAATTTATCGGTCAGGAGAGACTAGCTAATACCAAAGAAACAAATAATCCCTCAAATTTATTTATCCCACACTACATAGCTCTCATGGTGAACAGGAGGTGTTACCCCATGGCGTCACAATCACACCAGAACTCAGTCTGATAGAGCAGTCGATATCTGGATATTGCTGAGCCAGAGGGAAAGAGAGCTTCAGGATGGTTTTGAATTAGCAATTGAATTCTTGGCCCAGAAGTGAAATGTATGACTTCAACTTACAACCCATTGGCTAAAACTGGTCACATGGCCCAACTGAACCTCAGAGAGCCAGGAAGTGAGATTCTACCATATGTCAGAAGGCAGAGAGGCAGAGATATTTGGTGAATGGTAAAGACTTCTAGAAAGCATGAAGAAAGAATAACATTTGAACTGAGCTTTGAAAAATACTTTAGCCTTCAACAGATGAAGTTAGGTGCAAGGGAAGAGGACCTGCCTAGTAGAGAGTTTCACAGAGATGTCACAGAGGCCTGGCTAGTATGATCAAAGCCAGGCTTCAGCGTGGGCAAGAATTGGTCTGGGATTGGAACTGGACAGGAAGACTGAGTTTAGACTGTGAAGGCTTTGAATATCATAGTAAGGAATTTATACTTGAATAGATTATTGGCAATAGGGAGCTATCAAAAGGTTTTTAAGCAGGTAAGTAACAGGATCTGATTTGTTTTTGAGGAAGATATCTTTGGTGGCAGAATGGGAAGCAGATTGGGAGAGAGACTGAAGTCTAGGAAACTATAGGAGGCTGTCCTATAGTACCAGTCCAGGCAAGTCATGAGAAGGAACTGAGATGAGGGAGGGGCTGGGAGGACCTCGAGGAAGAGACAGATGGGAGAGACATTTCCCATCTAAAAAAGATCACTGCTCTTTTTTTTTTAATGAAAATATTCGAACATATACAAGACTAGAGAAAACAGTTTAACAAATCCCCATATACCATCACCCAGCTTTAACTGTTAACCACGCATGGCCAGTTTTGCTTCATCAACACCCCCTTCTCTTCACTCCACTACATTATTTTAAAGCAAATGTCAATTATCCTATCATTTATTCTGTAACTTCTTGAGTATGTGATAGACTCTTTTAACCATAACTATAATGCCATTATCACACCTAAAAAACTAACGATAACTACTTAATGTTATCAAATATACAGTTAATAGTCAAATTTCCCTCGCGGTCTCTTTTTTCCCCTCAGTTGGTTTGTTTGAATCAGGATCCAGATACGGTCCACATGTTCCATTTGGTTCTCCCTCTTTCTCTCACTTGTCATCTACTAGAGGATTCTGGGTCACTTGTCTTATTGAAGGTCTGGATTTTGCTGACGGAATCCCCCTGCTGACATTTGACATGCTTGTCTTCCTCCTCCATTTCCTGTGAACTGGTGGCTAGATCTAAAACTTCCCTCCTTTGAACAGAAGCAGAGGGAAAGGGGGAAGGAGGAAGAGGGCCATTGTTTGCACAACATCTACTATATGCCAGGCACTGTGTGGGTTCTTTATAAAAATGACCTCATGTAATCCTCACCACAACTCTTTGAGGTGAGTACTCATTATCACTGTTTGACAGATGAAGAAACTGGGACTCACTTGGAGAGGTTAAGCAACCCACCGAAGCTCACAAAGCCAGAAACTATAAGAACCAGGATTGGAATCTGGCTCTCTGTCTGACTCCAAAGCCCCTTCTCTTTCCACTGTCCCAGGCACATGAGTGGCAGTGCTAGAAAGGAAGCCTACCTGTCTTGATTCTGAGACAACTTCACTATCGATAATAGATATTGCAATTTACATACATCACAAGATCTTAAACAATCAATGCTGCATCATTATCCCCATTTTATAGTGGAGAAACTGAGGTCTAGAAAGGCTAAATGGCTTGCCTTAGGCACTGCAGTTGGTGAGCAGAGCCAAGATTCACCCCGCGGTCTGCCTGACGGCAGACACCATGTTCTGCCCCACTGCCTCAAATAGCCTGTCCTAGTGGATGGCTCCAATCTTCCTTGCGGCCATAATGGGGGGAAATTGGATGCAGAGATGGGAATCAGCAGGCCGGCTTTTCTGGCTGGAATCTGGAGAATGAGCACTAAAACTGTTGGCCCAGAGTGAGCTTACTCCTTTCTGCCACGTTCCCCAATCAAAGACAACATATATTCAGCTCAAGGAAGTGAGGCAGCCAGGAAGGGCCAGCCTATGCCTGGCCCCATCAATCTTGGTGGCATGGACTTTCTCCTAGAGCTTTTTCAGGAGGCCCCACTCCCTGCTGCAGTGGGGCTAGAGTCCAGGAGAAGCTCACTCAAAGGGCAGACAGAGGCAAGGCTTCTGTGCTAGGCAGCCCCATGAGCAGTTCTTCCTCCCCAGAGCTGCCATGGACAATCGGGGAGAAAAACCAGGACATTGTCTCCCACCAAGATATTTTGTATGCTTTGCACTTGCTGCTGCATTTCCTTCATCTAAAAGCTCTAAAATTTCAAATAAAAAGGTACAATGAAAGCAGCAGCAGGATAAATAGCCACAGTGATCTGAGCTGAAACCCTGGAAGCTTTATTCACATCTTTAGAAAAACTCTGAAGGCTCCTAGTAGCAGCTGCAGTACAAAGCCTCACACTTTAATTCTAAGGCTGCCAGAAATAGGTCTGTCAGGCCTGAAATATCACTGCATTTCATTACTCTTAAATGTGCATTACCATCTCTGCCTCATTACCAGCTGGGGGGTATTCTCCAGACCAACTCTAGAGAACTGTGAATCTGGGACTTGTGCGGAAGGGGAGAGGTTGAGTTGGGGCTAAAACACAGGAATGAGAGGGGAGACCTAGTGGCTTAAAGTCTCACAAAGACACAGATTAGATGGAGGCCCACAGAAGTGGAAGATCCTGTTATTAACATGTCTTCAGCAAACAGGCACTTGGGAGAGTCTGATGTCATCAACTTGGGCGGTGAAGCCGGTAGCAGAAAGGAAAGAGGCAAGACTGATGGGGTGGTAGTGAGGACAGTTGAGCAAAGAATGGGGCCTGAAGAAGCGCTGGGTAAAGGGAACAGAGGCCTTCATGCCTGGCAGCAGGTAAGAACCAATCAAAGGCAAATTAGGCCATCAAGGTCTGGGGAGTCTGAAATCACAGACACAAAGCAGCCAGTGAAAAATCCTGGAGGGAGAGGGCTGCTGGAGGTTTGAAAGTTTGGAGCCCGGAGCAATCTGCATGTTTTTATAATAAAACTGACACTCAGGGCAGCTCTGAATAATTCAGTAGGCACTGTGATCTCTTTACAGTGCGTGTTCCTGGGGTACAAAGGGAAAGGGGCTGGCTCACCCAGGCCTGCTGCCATCGCCTGGCTCTCTGAAAGGGCGTGACAGATGGGCCTGCTCTGGCCACCACCCAGTCACGCTTCGCATAGTGATTGGTTTTCAAAGGAGGACAGGGTTTGTGAATGGAGCCAGCTTGTTGCTTGCTGCCTTCAAATGGACGCTACTGGGTCGCCTGGCCAGCCCGGGCCCCCTTGTGAATGAGGCATCACCAGTGGGTGGTGAAGAAGCCAGAGGTGACTCCCCATCCCCTCCCCCTGTCACTGCTGAGGCTGGGGGTGGGGAAAGGGGGAGAAGTGCCCCAGACTCTTCTCTCTACTGACAGGTATAACCCTCCATTGGTCCTCCTCTATGCTAGCCCTGTATCACTTAAAATCAAGTTCAGCTGTATATACCCACCCCCCCAAAAAAAAAATTAAAACAAGATAGAAGTTTATTTTTCTCTCATGTAAAGAAGTCCAAAGATAATCATCACAGATGTAGTTTTTCGGTTCCACCACCATCAGAGACCCTTCGCATCTTGTGTCTCTGCCACTCTTAGTCCTTACATGCCACTCCTGGTCCACCATAGCTGCTCACGTTCCAACATTTTGTCCATGTTCTGGCAGCTACCAAGAAAAAAGAAGATGGGAAGAAGGGGTCTAGGGCACATGCCAGCATTTTTTGCAATTTCCTAGAAGCTACCACACGAAAGTTTATGTTTAATAGAGCACGACTTAGTTAGATGGTTATGCCTAGCTGCAAGAGAGGCTGAGAAATGTGTTGTTTGTTTTATATGAGCATGTATTTGTTGGCAGGGCTCTATTGCATTTTTGCATGTCTTGCAAGTGGAGCACTGACTGCCCTTTGTTCTAGACTCTCATTTCCGGGATATAGTGGACATCCATGGAAGGTATATAGTACCTTCCTCCAGAGCAAAAGGCAGCCATGTTGCTCATTATAAAAGATTCAGGTTCCCCAAATTCAGGTTCCTCTCCTGAAATGCAACCCACTGGGTGCCAGGCATTACCTGGCCCTCTTTGTGAAGCCCTGAGGGAATGGGGATTGATACCCTTCCACCGCTGTTGCTATGAATAACGAACTGTCCTTCATCTCTGACCCAGGAGTCTTCGCTCCTGCCAACAGCTATGACACCAGCTAATTTGTTAGCTTGTAAATAGGATAAAAATCTCATACCTTCACAGTTCTTAACAGTGTTCAGCTAAGTTTCTGCAGGGCTAGTTACTAAAAATCTGCCACTTGAGCTGCCCACGTAGGTGTTTTCAGGTGCCTCTGCCCTTCCCACAACCAAAGAGAACAACCTTCAGGTGAAACTCCAGCCACTTTCAGAATTCCAGCAGGTCCTGCAATGCCCAGAGACAGGGAAGCTAACACATCTACTTGCCTCCTCAGTTCTGAGAGGGCCCTGTGGACCTCCTTGTCCGCATCTAGTCGGTTCCCAGATCAGAGGAGAGCACTGAATCCTTCTCTGGCTTCTGCATCTGAAATGACGTGGTGACCTTCTCCTCAGTTCCCTGAACCAAACTGCACCTCCTTGCCCATCCCCACCCCAGCTTTTCCAGTCGTCTTCCTCCCCACTTCCCATTTCCCCATCCATCTCTCTATCCTTCCACCAATGTCTTCCAGATCAGATTCCCTTAGAGCTACGACCTTAGTTGGCCTGTTCTGTAACTGCCTGCCTGCCCTAAGATAGTCCTCCTCTGGACAGTGAAGCTGGGGCTCAGCTAGCCCATTTATGCAGCACTCCATCCTTACCCCCTGCTCAAGATGCTCACATGTGTGTCAAGGGAAACAACTTCAGCCTCATTTTGCTTCCCCCTCACTCTCTTCTCTTTGTCCTGCAAGTCATCCTTAAGCCCTCTCACCTCTCATCCCCTTCACCATCCTATCACTAAGTTCTACCTCCTAAGTATCTCTGGTGTCTGTCCCTTCTGGCTGGCCCAAACCCACTGCCCTAGTTCAGACCCCACTGCTTCTCCCCTGGATTCTTATAGCAGCCACCCACCAGGTGCCCCCAAACTCCAGTTTTAGGGCTTCAAAGGGCTGCCCAAGTGACTATTCTAAGAAGTAAATTGGCTCATAGCCCTCATTACCTGCTGAACAAAGTACAAACTCCTTACTATAGCACCTAAGACCTCACTGCTCTCCGTGTCCGGCTTGTCTCCTCCCTCTCCAAATACCCTCATGCTCCAGCCACACTGAGCTACTCTGCAGTTCCCCCAAAATGCCCTGCTCTCAAACGCCCCTCCACTTTCACACCTGCTCTAAATTCTTCTGGGAATGCCCTTCTTCTCTCTTTTCCTTGCTCCCTTCTTGGGCACCTACTCAGGCTTGACCTCATTTGGGAAGCTGTCCCTATGTTCCTGTACAATCCCAGCAGCTGGGCTCTGCCCCTCTGTGTGCTGCCACACAACTGTGTACACACATTATTCCCATTACGGCACATCCCGCAATGCATGCAATTATTTGTTCATATTACTTGTCTCTTCCTCCAGATGGTAATGTCCTGGAAAGCAGGGGTCAGAAGTGTTCATCTTTGTGACCCAGCCATGCTCAATAAATCCTGGCTACCTGAATAAGTGGATTGTCCCTCACTTCACTCATCTCCACTTCCAAGGCTAGCTCATTGGTAAGCAGTGATCAAGTACCACAGCTCAAAATTGCTCCCCTTAGGGTTTTAGGCTGGAAGATGATTGATTCCAGGATGAAGAAAAAGGAGCAGTGAGGCTGGAGAGGGGTGAATGGGAGTTTGCCCCTCATGAAGACCACGGAATGGGAGCCAGGTGAAGAGGGGCATGGAGAAGAGTCAGGTCCCAAAGGAAATGCAGACCTAGGTCAGATCCCCTGGAGCAGCATGTCCGTCCCTTTTCAGGGTATGTGCATGGTGGGGGAATTGGGGACAAAGAGGGGAGACCCAGTGAAGGCTGTGGGGTCTGCATTTGTATCGGATGCCACCAGAGCCAGCAGGTAGATCCAGATGGAATCTCTTAATAACACTCTCAGAAAATCCGTGGCTCAAACTGTTTCCTAGGCCCAGGACAGGGAGCTCAGTCCAGTGCCAGGCACTCTGCCTCCTGTCTCATTGCCAAGGAGAGAGGCCCTACAAGATGAGATCTGGTTTAAAGGCTTCTAGCCCTAAATGCAATGAGATATCCCAGACTTGATCTTGGAACATAAAAAAGACATAAGTGTAAAAACATGAAATCCAAACGAAGTGTATAATTTGGTTAATTGTATGGCACCAATGTTAATTTCTTCATTTTGTCAAATACCATGGTTTTAAGTAAAATATTAACTTTAGGGGAAGCTGGGTGAAGGGTATATGGGAACTCCCTACACCATCTTTGCAACTTTTCTGTAAATCTAAAATTATTCTAAATAGTACATTAAAATAAAACAAAACCAAAACAAATAGACTTTAATACATAAGCTCAAGATTTAGGAGGCAGGAAGAGAGAAAGCGTAAGTTTAAATGAAAGGTAATGGAGCAAAAAGAGAGGATAATTCTTAGTCAGGAGTCTAAAGACTTTTGCTACATTCATTCATTCACTCCGCAAATATTTGTTGAGCATCTACTATGTGCTGAGCATTGTTTTCAGAGCCCAGAGTACCTCTGCCCTTCCGGAGCTGATATTTCAGTGGACCTACAGCTTTATCTGCTTATCTAACCCCACTCTACCCTACAAGCTCCCGAACTCAGCTACAGAACTGAGAAGTGAGGCCAGTTTCTCTCCAAATCACATCAGGGTCCAAGAAGGGTTTTGCCTGACCTGAGAGACCTGAGGTCACTCCAGAGAGGGTGCTGAGTTGGACTAACTCCTTCTCGGCTCTGACTAGTCATGGAACTGTGCCTGGGCTTTCTCATTTGTAAAATGAGCAAAGTAGTAAGAAATCAACTTTCTCCCAGAGATACACTGTTGTTCAGTAGGCATGAGAGTGTATTTAAAGGATAAAGGTGCTTGTATTAATATGATTGTTGTAAATATTTAGATCCAGACCAAGAAATGAGTTGGGACCTCTCTTCTATAATTACTTCAAACCCTCCTCTTTCCGTCATCAACGAATCTTCAGAACTGGAGTGAAAAATCAAAGCAAACTTTGCCTGCTCACCCAATGCAGGGCTCCAGGCTGGGCGGTCAGCCTGGACTAGCTCCATCATCAAGACCAGGGTCAGGCCCATGCACCCACCGCATCCTTAGGCAATGCTTCCACAGAGGGTGGGAAGCTCAGACCTGTGCCCTGGCCTGGCCCGGGCCGCTTGGGTC
>NW_011889274.1:296700-386420 GCF_000151845.1 Pteropus vampyrus | reverse complement strand
TTTTTAAATAAGAAAGAAGACAAAGGGAGGGAGAAAAATATTTTCCAACTGGCAGTGCTGACAGCATTTTGGAAGAGAATCTAGGGACGCAAAGAGGAGCCTGATTCTTCCTACTCCTGCACACCCTGCCACCCTGGCCTCCACCATAAATGGGGTAGATCATACTGGTGCTTTTTATAGATGAGGCAAAGGGAACATCATCACAGGAAACTCCACCCGGAGTCAGGACTTTCTGTGTCCTCTCTAGCTCTCACAGAGGACTGGCCCCTGAGCCACAGGGTTATGGGTTCCAGCTATAGGCAGGACTTCAGCTAAAGGCTGACTCTGGTGTAAATTAGAAGGGCAGAGAGACACCTGGCAAATCAAAAGCTCGAGCTCCCTGCCTGGGGAACATTGCGAAAAAATAGCCAAAATGACAGAGTCTCTTCTACAATTCCTCTTGGATCCCAGCTCCCTCTCCTCACACAGGGAGGAGGGAAACTGGTCCTTGCTCAGAATGGCCTCTAGCTCAGTTTCTAATGTTGTGGCAAGGACAAGGGAAATTCCTAGAATGAGCCAATTTGGCAGCGTGTACAGTAATGTCAACCAGGGCTGCTGCAGTCAGACTGCCTGGGTTCAAATCTTGGCTGCATCACTTACTATTTGAGTGGGACAAGTGACTTCACCTCTCTGTACTTTAGTTTCCTCAACTGTAAAATGGAGTAAAGTCTCCACCTTGTAGGATTGTTGTAGGATTTAATAAGATAATACAAGAAAAATGTTAGAAGTCTGCCTCTTCAACAGACCAACAAGGTAAACATTCAATGTCTGTCTTATTTGTTCAGCTACAGGATCCCCAAAACTAGGACTTCTTGCTGAGTATGTCCTTAAAGAGCCCCACCATGATACTGTCACCTCTGGGCAGAGGAGTCTCAGTCCAGCTGACTGGTCTCTCTCTTCTTTGTATCCATGCGAGAGTGGAGGAAGGCAGCAGAGGATGAGCAGAAATCACACATCAGGCTACAATGTGATGAATCACCCCTAAAGAGACTTTGGTAAGAAATTGTCCACCCTTAACCATGGAGAAATAGTAGGCAAGAGGAGATAGAGAACTGTTGGTGCTAGATTTGGGAGGTTGTGACTTATGCAGTAGACAGTGAGGGACTTAAGATAGGCACCCATGGTATATAATCCTATTGGGTGTTCTTGATTTTCTGCTCATACATTGTTTTCTAATTGTTTTAGATGCAGTGTTCTTGAGTCCTTGACCAGCAAGCTTCTTGAGGCCAGGTCTTATATTTCTGTTGTGGTATCCACTCCACACAAACTCCCAGCAGAAGCTACACAAAAAGTAAACACTCTGGAAAGTACTTATTGATTTGGTTAAGCTGTTTGTTATGGACTAAATGTTTGTGTTCCCCCAAAATTCGTATGTTGAGATCCTAATCCCTAATGTGATAGTATTGGAAGATGGGGCATTTGGGAAGTGATTAGGTCATGAACACCTAATTGCTCAGAATGGCCACCACAAACGGGATTAGTGCCTTTATAAAAGAGACCCCACAGAGCTCTCTTGCCCCTTCTGCCATGTGAGGACATATCTAGAATATAGCTATCTATGAGCCAGGAAGCAGACCCTCACCAGATCTGAATCTGCCAGCACCCTGATCTAGAACTTCCCAGCCTCAAGAACTGTGAGGAATAAATTTCTGTTGTTTATAAACCACCTCGTCTATGGTATTCTGCTATGGCAGCTCGAACTGAGACATGTTAAAACAGGAGAACAGGTTGGAACTCCAGACTGGATGGGCAAGGGGAAATGGGAGGCAGCTGGCACAGAGGGACCAGAGAATCATCTGCTGGCACAAATGTTTTTCTTGGAACCCACAGGCTTTCCCTCCAAATACTCCATTCAAACTTCTCTAGCCTCTAGAAAGTCAGTGACACCTAGGTTCCCAGCCTGTCCTATCACAGGGGAGGCAAGATTCATGTAAGACCTAGAAAAATATATGTCTCTAGCTCCTCTGTCACTCTTGGCCTGCATAAGCCTCCAAGGAAAACTTTGCTGCCATCTCTTTCCCTTTCTGAAACAGGCACTGAACTCCCAGCTAGGGCAGCCAATTGCTGCCCTGAAACATATTCTGGAATCTTTATATGGCTGGCTCATTCTTTGGGTCTCCTCTTGAGAGAGGACTTTCTTGACCATCCTCTATGAAAATTAACCATCCTCCCTAAAAGTACCTTCCATTATCTTTTCCTGTTTATTTTGTTATTCACATGCTCATTGTCTCTCTACCCACCCAGAATGAAGGTTCCATAAGAGCATGCATCCTATCTTCTGCTCATCACTCTATCTTAGCCCCTTTCATGGTGCCTGGTAATTCTTATCTATTAAGTAATTCTTGTGTCTCTAAAAGATGTATCAACATCCCTTATATTGAAAATTTATTAATCCTGTCTTTTAGCCATCACCTTATTTTCCCCTACTTTACCCAACAACCAACTACCCAAAAAAGATGCTTGGCATTTATGTGTGAGTCAGGACCTTTTGCTTGAAAGCAACAGAAAACCAATTAAAAATGGCTTAAACAATGAGAAAGTATATCACTTTTCTGAGGCAGAGAGGGTTAATTCCACCTTCAATAAAGTCAAGGCTCCAGTCAGCTTCTCTGTGATTCTGTCCAGATCCCTGGCCTAGTGGGCTTCCCCTTATGTCTGGTTGGCCAGGGTTGAATCACATGTCGAGGCCTAACCAATCACTAGCAAGGAAGTAGAAGTACCTGATTGGCTGTTTAGACTTAACATCTATCTATCTCCCGTGGCTGAGAAAGGCCTCCTTCCCCTGGGTACATACAGGGTAAGTAAATCCAGGAACAAAATCAAAACTTACCAAAACAGAAAAAAAGGTAGGGAGTGACTGTTGAATCTATGATCTGTCCAATAATCTTCCAGCAAATTGTTTTTCTGTTTAAGTTAGCCAGAGTTGGTTTCTGTGGCCTGTAACCACAGAATTCTGGCTGAGACAGCTCTGGGGCTGCTCAGTGAGGAGTGACAGTAGCAGCATTCACGGCCAGAAGGAGTGATGTCAGCACACAAAACAGGATAGAATATCCACACAGAAGTAGACGTGAAATAGCCCTAAGACCCTGGAAAAAGTCTGTTGGGTTTTGAGAGCTAGATTAGATGTTGTATATTTCAGGTGACTTTACTGTGACTATACCCCCTAGGCCATGTAGCCTGAGGAAGGTGGGTCACATGGATGTTCGTATTAAAGTGGACAGAAGTGACCACCCTCCCTTTTAAAAATTCTATCCTTCTAAAGTGTCCAAGAGGCCATTCATCTAGAAGACTGGCCTCTCCCACCTACTGCTTTTCCTTCAGAAGACCTGAGCAACTATGCAGCCATTCTCCCCACTCCACCCCTGCCCTCCTCAGGGACGTGTTGCTCTGTGGTTCTGCATTTAGCAGCTCTTCCACCTCTGGATCCAAGACTCCATCATCACCCAGAGCCACCCCATCATTACCCTCAAATCTGAAACTCAGACCCTTTTCTGACTTCAAACTCCTTCCTTCCTCTTTTTGGCTCCCCACTCCCACTGACCCTGCTTTGAAGAACTTGGTTCAGTCCCTGGCATATATCAACATCTGATTCGTAGCTGTCAATATTGTCTTATCATCTTCTGCCTTGTGGCGAATAGCCTGCGCCAAAGCTAGCCACTCTACTGCCCTTCCCTCTGGATCTGGAATGCTTCCCACCCTTCTCTCTCTCATCTGAGGGTTACTTCCTGCTGCTCACTACCTCTATTCCTGTTCCCAGCTATACTCACCACTGATTCTCACTGCCTCAACTTAACTAGGCCTCACCGGGACCCAGTGCTAAACTTTGTCATCTCTGAGGGGTTCCCTCAGCAGCTCTCTAAGCTCCTGAAGCTCCTCGCCAGCCCCTGCTCACCTTCCTCTTACAGATAACCTACTCCCTAATGCTTTCTCAGAAGGATCAAGCATGTTGGACACAGATATCACTGCTGTCTACCTTCAGAAGACGTCTCAGACTTCTGGTCATAAGATGGAGTGAAACCCTTTCTATCCCCCATTTCTCTCACCCCCAAAATGACAAAAATAAGAAACAGAAACCCAATTCCATCTTTGACTAAACTAAGAGATATTTAGAATCCTGAACCATATCATATAAAAACAGAAAGTAGATGGAAGAGTGGCAAACGACTAGGAAAGGCAGGCCCAAAATATCCAGAGGCATGATACCCACAAGAAGCAAGCTGACTCTTCCCTCAGAGACCAGAGAAGCTCGGGAATTGGAAGTAGGAAGTAAACCAGAAGGCAGGGGTCTAAAAACTGGAGAATTGTTCAAAGATCTACTTAAAGAGTAATTAGATAGTCAGGAAACCCAGTCGTTCCCAGAACAATCAAGTGACTTATTGTGTCCCCTTCTCCACTCAAGCAGGAAGCAGGAATATCAATTCTGGAGACACTGAAACAGAGAGATTCTGGACTTTGTGAAGGGTAAGGGCAGAGAAGGATTGGAATCAAGTGAGAGGGTCAAGACTAGAGAACACTTTTCTGGGGGAAAAAAAAATGCCATTGCAAAAAAATGGTATGCCATTGATACCAACAATTGGGGTCCCCAATGAATGAGTCCAGCCAGACACCCAATTGTCCCACCATCAGCCCACATTGAGAGCTTTCAACTGGCTCTCTAGTGCCTCCTTCTCAAATATAAATAGACACGCAAGGAAGACCAAACATTTGAGGAAAGTCTCCAATATGATACAAATCAAAACAACAGAAAACATAAAGTCAGAGGAAATAGAGACAATGCAGGGTAAAGAACATTTTGAATTAATTTTTTCAGAGATAAGATACTGCATGTATCCAGAAAACAAGAACGTGAAACCATTTTAAAAAGAAAAAGAAAAACAGAGAACATGAGAGCACTCTTGAAATTTTTTTTAAAAAAAAAGAAAAAGGGTCATAACAACACAGTTAGTAAATGGATTGGCATACAACACTGAGGAAATCAACCAGAAAATAAAAGAGACGGTCAATAAGAGAAATAAGAGAATTAGAGGATCAATCCAAGAGGTCCAGTATTCCAAATAATAGAAGTTGCAGAAATTTCAAAGAAATAATAAATTCCCAGAACTAAAGGACATAAATTGTTCTTATGTCCATAAGATGTTCTTAAACTTAAGCATGATCAGAATACCTGAAGAGTTTGCAAAACACAGAGAGCTGGGCCCTATCACCAGTTTCCAGTTCATGTGGGGTGTGGGGTCGGGTCCCAAATTTACATTTCTAACATTTTCCCACGGGTGATGCTAATGGTGCTGGTCCAGGGTCCGCACTTTGAAAACCATGGTTAGATATAAAAGACCTATCAAATGCCTAGAAAAATGAATGAAAAATGACCCATGCCAGTATATGGTGATGTTCCAATAAATCAGGAAGAAAAGAGAAAATCTTAAAAGTGGGATGGGGGAGGGGAGGTGAATTCAAAGTCTTGGGAATCAAAATAGCATGGGACTCCTCAACTGCAAAATTAGAAGCTGGAAGTGGGGGTAGGGGAGGTGAATTCAAAGTCTCACAAATCAAAATAGCATGAGGCACCTCAACTGCAAAATTAGAAGGTGGAAGACAAAGCAGCAATGTCTTCAAAATTCTGAAGGAAAAGGATTTTCAACCTAAAATTCTATACCCAGTCAAAACTATTCCCCAAGAGTAAGGGTTGCAATAAAGCCATTTTAGGTATTCAAAGGGCTCTAAAATGTTACCTCCCCAGCACTATTCCTCAGGAAGCTACTGGAGAATGTGCTTCATCTGAACAAGGGAGTAAACTGAGAAAAAGGAAGACAGTGGCTCCCAGAAAGAGGAAAAGGCAAAGGGAATTCTTAACTACTGGCAATGAGAAGTCCAAGGGTGACAGGTGTGCTACAGGTCTGGCGAGCAACACATCCAGACAAAAGCAGAAGGATGGAGCGCCCCGGGACATTGTCTCCAAGGAAAACCAAAACTAAACCGATAAGATAATGTGACAGGTTTGGCCATATGCAAAATTGTGCTGAAGGGTATGGGAGATGGGAGTCAGAGATTCAAAGAAATCAAGCAAATAAAAAATGAGGCAATTAACTACAGGAAAAACAAAAAAGTTGTACAAGAAAGGAAATGTAAACAGAGCACACAACAAAAAGTTATATTAGAAAAGGAAATGTAACCAGAATACTTGCCTTAAAAGCAAATAATATTTTCAAAGTCAATAATGAAATCACTAAGCATGGAGAGCTAGCCATAAATTATGATATAAACATAATGGGGGGAGGGAGGGGAAGAGGAAAGTAAGAGAAATAAAATCCTCATCTACCAAAACAAGAAGTCAACAAATTAGATAGATGAGTTCAGAACAGCAGTGCATATATTATTTAGAAATAAAGAAGTGGAAGCAACAAAGTGGTTGCCCCTGGGGAGCAGGATAAAAACTGGGAGAAAAGCCAGGGGGATTTCTGTTTTTGTTACAAGCCAGTTAGAACTATTTGATTTTTAAGCTATGTGTATGTATTATCTTGATAAAAATAACTATTAATTTTATAAAGCATCTATTCAAAGGAGGTGTCACATCCTCTACTACAGCATGCCTGCAGAAATCCGTGTGGACTCAAAGAAACAGGGAGTTCTCTACTATCCTCCCCTCCCAGGTGGACATTATTCATTAGCTTAGTCTTTTTCCTCTCCCAAAGGCAATTTCTCCATCTCTTCCTGTTCTGTTGGCAATCCCAACGGCTAGACTCCAGCCATACTGAATGTCAGTTTCCAGATCTTGCCTCTGCGACTTTGCATGCACTGTGCCCTCTACCCAGAAGGGTATTCCTTCTTACTCCACTCTCACCCTTAACCTATTAATGATGGTTTATATTTCAAACCTCAGCTTAGATAACACTTTCTCCATAGCCATCTTCCACCCAACCTGGGCAGGGTGAGGTGCTCCTCCTCCGTGCCTTCACACAGCTGTGCTTCCCACTGTTGCTTTTACTAAATGCCCCTCATTCACTTCTTTTCCCACTAGACTGTAAGTTCTATGAGGGCAGGAACCCTTTCTCATTCTCTCTAGCTCCAGGACAAGGCCTGGTGCATGGTAAAACAGTCAATGATCATGCAAATGATTGATAACTATTTGAATTAATGATTCACAAAAATGCAGATCTCCCCCTCCATCCAAAATATAACAACCTTCATCCATCTCCATTCTTCTGTGTACTCTCTGTCTTACAAAGTTATACTTCTCAGGCAAGTTATCTGTGGCCAGTGCCTCAAATTGCAATCTACTCACTCCTGCCTAAATCCCATAAAGAAGCCTGAGGCCTATTCACGTGACTAGGGTCAGCTCCAGTGTAGGGTTGTCTAATTGAGTTTGCACCAGAATCGAGTGAGCAACTTAAGGAATGTCTGTCTAGCTCCGAAGGAAGCCAATCCCCTTAGTTTCCCTGTCACCTCCACCCCCCCCATCCCCCGTGCCCAAGTGCAGCTCTCAGAGGTCTGAGTACCAGGCTAAACAGAGGGGACAGTTAGCTTTTGTTTTGATATAACGAGGGTAGATCTTGGCCTAAACTGAGCGAATGGCTCTACACAGTCTTCCCAACCTCCCTGTCCATTTTGTAGGCCCACAGCTGAGATTCTAGCCCTTCAGGGTGGCAGGCCTTGGTGACTCTCGATCAGGGTCTTCTACTGCAACGGCGTACGGCCTTTGCCTTGGGCCTGGGGCGCCAGGAGGACTGGCTTGGGCCAGACATTCAGTAGGCGCTGTAGGGTCAAAACCCTACCGTGCATCACTCCTGAAGCTCTGCAGGCTAAAACGAATCTGGCCGCCGCGAGGTCTGGAGAGAAGGAACCAGAATCTGCAACAGTGGAAAGCCTGTAGGTCGCCAGCCTGGGTCAGGGGCTTCCTGCCGCCCCACCCCCACCGCACCACGTGACCTCAAAGGGCCGCCGGGGGTTTGGAATGCAGCAACCTAAGCTGCGCTTCCAGAGGGGCCCCCAGAGCGGTGGGGAGAAGGAGGGAACAGGGGAGGGGAGAGGGAGCGGGGAGGAGGCTTCTCCCCGGGCCCAGAAGATTGGAGGGGTGGGGGTGGGGCGCAGGAGGGCCCTTTCTTCCCCACCTTGCGAGCGGGAGGAGGGGAGGGGGTAGAGGTTTGGCTTCTTCCAGGGAACCTGTAAATACGGGCCGAGAAACTCGATCTGCTCCTGTCGCTTTCCTATTTAGGAGAAGGGCTGGAGCCAGGCGATTAGTGGCTGCTGGGGGCGCAGGTCACGTGGCCGCCCAGGACTAGGTGCGGGGAGGGGAAGACTGTGCTCCCGAGGAAGTGGGATTGAGGGAAGCTAGAATCCCAGCTAGGCCCTCCGACTCCCGCCCCAAATAGTTCCATTTGTCTTTATCTTACACTCTCGCACACTCACTGTGGGTGCGTCCACCCCTCGCACCCTTTCTGAACGCCTGGGCGAGGTCTGTCCGTAGGCTTCTCAAAGCCCTGGTTAACTAGGACATGACTCCTGTACCTGTAGTGGTACAGCTCAGCTCCTGGTCTGGGACTCACCTGTCAAGGGTGGTGGAGAAAGTGCCTAGTTGGCTGGCATTCCACCCCCCAACCACGGGGGGTGGGTGGGGGGAGGCCAGGACATCAGCAGTGCCGAGAGAGGAAGATGCCCTCTGGGACTGACTTCCAGCCTACTGTGTGCCAGGCTGAGAGGTATGGAGAAAAAAAGGCAGTGCCTGCCCTCAAGAAGCTGACATTTGTGTTGTGGGAACAGTCAAGTAAACGAGAATGAAAATACAGGCACACAGAGGAGGATCTATGTCCAGCTAGGACCTTGGAGGTGGCACTTGAATTGTATTTTAAAAGGTGAGGGGTCACCACACAAGAAGGGGAAGGGCATCCCAGCAGAGAGAACGCTCTGTGCAAAGGCATGGAGGCACATGGTGTCAAAGACTCCTAGGTGCTTAGTTCCTCAAGACAAAAAGGGTGGCTAGTGTGGGGAAGGGGGTAGGACAAAGGGTGACTAAGCCGACAAGAGCCAGAGCTGACATCTGAGTTTTGTCCTGAAAGTCTTGGGGAACTGCTGAATCATTCCATATAGACAGGATCAGATTCATATCTTCTAGGAGAGCTGGGGATGGATTTGGATTTGGGACCTAGAGAAGGAAAGAGGTTGATTAGGAGCCTGTGGCTAGCCTCCCTTGAGAGAGCAGCAGTGGGAATGGAAAGAATGAAAAGGCCAGACAAATATTTATGAGGGGAGGAGTCACTGGTCTTCAAAACAGATTGGGGTGAGTATGGGTAGGCTGGAAGAGTCTTGGGTGGCTTCAGGTTTCTGCCTCGAACTGGGCAGGTAACGGATGCAGAAGAAATAGGTTTGGAGGAAAGACTGATGGTGAGAGTGATACTTACTGAGTAGTTCCACTGTTTCAGGAATTAATTGAATGAGATATATTATCTCATTGAAACCTCACAATAACCTATGAAGTAAGTACTAACTGTTATCTTCATTTTAATGAGAAAATTAAAGGGTTAAGTAACTAAATGGTAGGAGTGTGATGACGAGCAGGCCTGAACCTTGCAGAATGCATTATCCCAAACCTGAAGCCCCAGTGAGTTTATCCAGGCTACTCCACAGAGAAGCTATACCCACTTCCACAGGCTTCTCCTTCCCTCCCTAGCCCCAGCGTCTGGCACCATCCCCCCACCAAAGCTGTTCAGTCACTGTCACTCCCTCCCTCAACCCACTCTACCTCATCCCCAGGACCTTGCCCTGAGTGGCTGGGATGGGACCGCACAGGGCTCTAGAACCCTGGTACTGACACCCCCACTTTCCTAGTTACAATACATTCTGCAGGAGCAATCAGAGAAACCAAGAAGATGGATGTGTTCTGTTTGCAATAAAAATAAAAATAAAAAATTTAAATGAAACATTTCAATGACATCAGTGGGTCATGAAAGGTCTCCCTCCGCCCAACCCTGTGTTTATTTTCTGTGGGGACAGGGGTAGGGTTCTGGAGTAAGCATGCATCTCTCACAAAGGAAGCTCCTCGAGCTCTGTTACCCTTGCTCAAACTTTGTTTTGGGAACACTCAATCCAACTAGAGAAGCCGCAGGAGACAAATAGGGACTGCCACTCCTTTGAGTCCCATCCTCTCTACCCCTCTGTTTGCATTGGGGGGCAGGTACCTGCTGGTTCCAAATTGCCTCTCACCAACCATCCAGTTGAGGTAAAGATGAGGGAGGTAAAGGGATGGAGAATATAGGTGATAAGAGTTCCTAGCTCTCTCTTGGGATTAGTTAGGCCTAGAAAGCCCTGACTTCAGCTGTCACCCCTGACTTCAGCTGAACATAATTAAATGGCCTACCCAAAGTCACACAGCTAGCAACTGGTCCAGGGCCTGGAGGGAGGAGGTTATTTACAAGACTGTTTTAGGCAGAAGTTAAAATGTCTTCTTGCCTCCCACCTCTCAGAACCATAACTATAGGAAAGAGGCCCATCACGACCCCAGAGAGCTTTCTGGTGTAGAGGCCTATAATCTGGGGATAGGGCAGTGAGAAGCATATGACTGTGTTTAGGGGTTCCAGGCTTCAGTAAAGCTGCCACTGCCTTTATAGTTTCTGGAGGCACAAAGGTCTTCCCCAGGCCTCCTGAACTGTCCCACATCGAACACCCACCACCCACCACCCACTACCACCCCACCATCTGCACCACCCCAACCTTGCCCTGGGTTCTATTTGCACCCTGTGCCTCTGATCTTGGAAGGGTTTCTGTTTTCTTATACATAAATCTTTCTTTGACCTCAAAGCAAGAGGTACTTGAGGGCCATCTCCTCTGCGCCTTTCGGGAACATCTAGAGCCATACATACAGAAGGCAGCCACAGCAGACAGGAGATGAAAGCAATGTTGTTCTAACTATAGGTCACAGTCTGGTGGAGTGTTGTGAAATCAGTTGAGAGGATTGTGGCAACTTAAAAAATGAAATAAAATACAATAAATACAATAGAAAATATCAGGATACATGCACAGGGCAAGAATAAGCATTGTCCCCATGACACTTGTTTCAGCTATCTCACAATATAAAATGTTTCTTGCTGTGGTTCACTGAACTCCTAGACAAAAGAACATTGTTTAAGACATGAGTCAGCACTCATACAGCAAAGTCATAAAGGCTGCCTGCTGTGTGCCAGGCACTATGCTAGGCACAAGAGACCCAATAATGAATAATACAGGCCCTAGTCTCAATCCATCTTCTGGTTGGGAAGCCAATAAGCAAACTAACAGTTGCAAGACTGAGAGAGTATGTAGGAGGCTATAAAGCCCTGAAATGAAAATGGGTATCTGGGAGGGTTTCCCAGAAGAGGTGATGCAGTCAGAGTTCTTAGCAAGAAATGACAGTTACTAGGTTCTAGTATCTCCTCCATCCTATAGATAGGAAAGAAACTATGGTAAACCAGAAGAGGTGATGCAGTCAGAGTTCTTAGCAAGAAATGACAGTTACTAGGTTCTAGTATCTCCTCCATCCTATAGATAGGAAAGAAACTATGGTAAAGTGTCAAGAGTTCTAGTCGTAAAGTCTAAAGACAACATTTAGTCCTGCCTCCTCTTCTGAACAAGCTGTGAGACCTTAGGTGAGTCCATTAACCTTTCCAGACCCTGTTTTCTCATCTACAAAATGGGCATATCTGCTCTGTCAACCCCAGAGGAAAGATCAGATGAGACAAATTAATGTATGTGAAAGTACTTCATAAACTATAAATGGAGGATTGCCTCTACGGATGACGAAATGGAAGTGTAGAGTGGTAATGTGTCCTGCGCAACACTACAGAGCAGGGGGGAGCAAGTTCCCCTGAATCCTCAGCCCTTGGCTCCTGCCTGCACTCTCATTGCAACTGAGCTACCTCACAAGAGGGAGGGGGCAGGACCCAAAGGCCCCCTTAGCAACCTGACTATTGAAGATGTATCTTAAGAATTCTATTGTTTTAATGATCTTTTGATAATGACGAGAGATAAATATGTGAGAACTCCTCCCTCTTGCCTTCTGTCAATGAATTGGGATCTACCCAAATTCAGTGTTTAAAGTTATATAAGCATCATTCAGATCTTCTGTAACAGCTACTCTCATTTTGGAAAATACAGCATTTCCATTAAAATAGTGTTATATAAAAAGGTTTTGTGTATATATGTGTGGGAACAGAAGGAACGGACACCCATGAGCACTGTTAAGGCACATAGGTAGGTACACATACAACCTCACCTGTCTTCATGAAGGAGGGTGGGGAACAGGTGTTCAATAGCACCTGGCAAGTTAAGATGTGACCTACTTCTCCTCCAACCACCAGTGAAACCTGGTGCATGTTGGGCAAGGGGACTGTAGCAGGAAAGCCATCAGCGGCCTCAACACCCCCATCCTCCTGCCAAGGACCAGAGAAGACGTGACCTTTCTGGAAGCTTCTTCCTTGGGAGGGTGAGTTCCATTGAATCATAGAATATTAGGGTTGCAATTAGCTCAGAAATCACACAGCACAATCTCACTCTACATCATTCTTGCCAGTCTTGACTTGAACGGCTCCCCTCCTCCCAAGGCAGTCTGTCACCGGTGGATAGATGTAGCTCATTGGAAAAGACCTGATATTGAGCTGAAATCTGCCCTTCTAGAGCTCTCTCTCATTTATTGGGAACAAGTGAATATCTTTCACCTAGTCTTAAGCAGGCTTATAGGAGTCCTGCAGCCACAGCCAGCAGAGGGTGCCTGGGGCCTAAGAGCAAAGAGGGAGGCCAGCAAGAGTCCAAAGGGCTGAAGCTCTTCCCCTAAGAGACCTCCACCTATCTTTAACTGAAGCTGGTACTATGGGGGAAAAGGGAGTGAAGGGAGCCCGGGCTGGGAGGAGAGGGAGAAGGGAGGAAGCCCTGAATGGAAGCGGTTTTAAGCAAAGCCCTGCATCTCTTATCTCATTTGAAGTATGGGGTCAGATATCACGAGGTCAGTTCCAGCTCTGATATTCTGGAGTTCTGTCTTGCGTCCGCCTCCACACACATCCCTTTCAGGATTCGATGGTTGTGCTCTTTTATGTGAAATAGCGGGTCCACGATTCGAGAGCCAAGCAGGAAGTAAGAGAACTGCCCCGGGTCCTCTCATCTTGGCCCGACTTGGGTTAGGCTTCGTGGCTTGCCCTAGTAACCCCAGCAGAGAAACACAAACGGGAACAACCCAGCACCGAGAAGGGAAACGTGAGCTTTGGAGTGTCCTTTTAAGTAGTTGGGAAGGGGGTGTGGTCGAGGAGACTGGGAGGCTGCCACCGGGCGAAGGGGGAGTGGCCCGGAGGCGGGGCCGTAGCGACTGGAATGTTGTTGGGTCCTCGCACCGCATAGTAAGGAGGGGCCACGCCCCTTTTCTCTAAGAAGGCCAATCGGAGCGCCGGAGCGGTTTCAAGTCTCCCCTGCCAGCCTGCCCGCCCGCCACCCCACCCCCCTCGGGGATTCGCTTTTTCAGTAACAAAATAGCAAAGCTCTGGATCTTCCCAAGCCCCGGCCGCTCGCTGGTGGAGGGTGCCGTGGCCTGGGACGGTGCTCCGCAACGGGAGGCGCCGGCGGGCCTTGGAGAGGTCGGGTCCTGAGCCGGGAGGCGCGCGGGGGTGGGCGCTGCAGCCGCGGGTTGTTTATCTGGAGTACGGAGGGGAGGGGGGAGCCTGGAAACCGCCCCGTGTCCCATTTCCTCCTCTTGTTTTCGCTCCGGATTCTCCATGTTGGACCCAAACTGAGGAGCCCGGAGCTGCCGCCGGGGGATCGGGGCCGGGGGCACCCGGGGGAGCTGCTGCCCGGGCCTCCCGCTCTCCGTATAGGCTGCCTCCCTTCCGGGCCCAGGGAGGGAACGAGAGCAGGGATGTGAACAGCTGTGGGAGTCCGAGTCTCGGGAGCCGGAGACGGAGCGGGCCCCCGCCCAGGCCCCCCAGCCCAGCCCAGCCCGCGCGCCCGCCCGTCCTCCCGCCCAGCCAGCCCGGGCCCGCGGGATTGTTAGATGGAACACGGCTCCATCATCACCCAGGCGCGGAGGGAAGACGCCCTGGTGCTCACCAAGCAAGGTAGGGGCAGCAACTTCCAAAAACTTTGAGCCGCCCCCGGGCGGGGAGGGGGCTAATACAGCCCCGAACCCAAATCGGGGGCCCTGATCTCCCCGGCTTAGAGCGGACGATTCCGACCTAGTCCATCCGCCCTCGTGTGTGGGTCCGCACCCAGACCCGCGTGAGGGCTGCGCGGGGCCCGGGTTCTTGGCGCCCGAGGGGGAGGGGCGTCATCGGCGCAGCTGTCACCCCGTCCTGCACCCCTCCCCCTCGAGAAGAGAGACTGAGGGTTAGGCGCTGGAAGCAAGAGTCCACTGAGTCCTATCCTCCAGAGTTGGGGGGTGGGGTCGTCACTTTTCTCGCACCACGATGCCCAGCTGCCCCAGAACCGTGGGGAGAGGGTTACGGATATGCACGGAGGGGTCTCCAGCTGGAATGGAGCCGGGACTGGAGTCCAGCACTTCCTGCCCCCCACCCTCCAAGCCCGAGGTCGCTCAAGCAGCGGGCGGTGACGGCGTCCGGCGGGACTTGGGACCAAGTTCACCGCCCGGAGGCGGGGGCGGCCGCTGTGGGGGAGGGGCCGAGCTCTGGCAGACCCGACCTGGCCCTCTTGCGGCCCTACGCTGAGCCTGGGACCTCGGCGGCTTGGGACTGTTACCCCGCCGCCTTCTGCCGCTTTCGCTGAGCAAACCAGCCCGACCCCAAGGCCCAGCCGGAGCTCCTCCCTGCCCCGGTGTGCTTCCCCGGGGCCACCGCTGCTCACAGAGCCGCGTTTGTTTAGCCTGGGAGCCGTGTCCCTGGTTACATAATTCGCAGAATGGCATCAGACCCCGAGTGTTTCTGAATCGCGCAACAAAAAGTGCGAGTTCTCCGTGGGCAGCGGCTCGCGGCCCCCGCCTTCTTAAGGGTCAGATGGAGACGCTAAGTGGGGTGACGGGCCCTCCTTGGGGTGGGCTTGGGCACCAGAGCGGGACGAAGCCGAGGCCTTTCTTGGGGCGGAGGAAAGGTCGGAGCCCGAGGGTAGGAATCTCTCTGAGTTTGGTCGCCGTGGAGGCCCCGAAACTACCCCTCCCCCACGTTCCTCTTCAAGCCTTGAGGAATGTGTCTAAAATAACGGACAGAATTTCCAAGGGGAGTAAGGACTAGCGTCTTTTTTTCTGGAGAACTTCCCGGACTGTGGCCACCTGGCTCTGAGGCTGGAGAGACCATATTCCGAGCGTTTATGCCCTTAGGTGGGCCCCCTCAGAGCTACCCGTAAAGGGCTAGTTCTGCAGTTTAGCACATTGAAGCCTAGAGCCTGGTGGGGGGCCATCTGCGGGGCCTCGGTGTTGCCCCACATTCCCTTGTTTGGCAACATTAGTCAGCAGATCAATTATTCCTGGGGTTCACGGTCCCAAGGAGCACCCCCAACTTGCCTAGGGGCAAAGAAGCTGGGCTGCTGGCGTCAGCCTTTCCCTGATTCCCAGGGTGGAAGGGGTAGGGAGCAGTGTATGCTTTCTGCATCACTGGCCCTTTTAATAAGCCTGCCCTGGGGAAGGGGATAGCCTTGCCTGCTCAAATCCCAACCCCTGTACCCCGTCCCTGCAAAAGCCCCTGACTCCCTGCTCCCCTGGCTACATCACTAGCCAAGCTTTGTGACCCAGGCTGCAATTTCACCCCTGTGCTGGCTACTTAGCTGTGCTGAGGGTTGAAGAGGGTAGCTTTACTGTTGATAGCTTTATTACTGATTTGCACTCTCTTCCCAACCCCACTCCAGGAAAAGACTCTTAAGAGCTAGCCAGAGCTGAAGAAATTGGGGTGTAGAAGGATTCCAGAGGGGGCAGCCTTGATGAAAAAGGGGAAAAACAATCCTCTGCTTCCCCACTCAGGTCCTTCTGTCCTGAAGGGGTTCAGGAGGGTGCCTTCTGGGTGAGAGCAGCACATCAGGAGTGAGGGAATGTTGTACTGCTGAAGGGGCACGTTACAAATCTGAGCTAGATGGTTTATCCACCAGGGCAAGGCAGGGAAAAGGATAGATGACAGCAGAAAGCAAAGCATCTGGCTTCATGACAGCGTTCAGTTGTTGATGCTGGTTGGATTTTCTTGGAGTTAACGTTTTTCATTTCCTTTTTTTGTGTGGTTTGTCCTTCAGGCTTATCCCTGGTGGAATCTGAATTCTTAAGCCAGCAGCCATGGGTGTCTCTTTCTCCCCATGTAATTTGATTACATTCCAGAGAAGGCATACTTTCTTCCAGGGCGGCTTAGGCACCCAGCAACCAGCAAGTCAACTTTCTGAGTCTCCCTTATCATTTGCAAGCAAATCCTGCATTTTTAAGGGGGAAAAAAAAGTGAGGGTGGGGAGCAAGTGTTTTAATTAGCTCCTTCAGGAGTTCCTTGCCCTCCTCCTCCACAGCACCCCATCTCTAGGCCTTCCTCCCTTTGGATAAAGAGGAAGGAGTGCAAGGCAGTTTATAAATAAATAAGTCTCTAGAAAACAAATTGCCCCTAGTTTGAGTGTTTTTGTAGTGAAGTTTTTGCCATTGCAGGTTTTCTTTTTCTTTTTTAGCATTCTCTTCTCCGCTTTAAGGTTGGCTGTCTGTTGATGATTCAAAAGTAATTACAGTAGAGGAAAGTTGCTGAAAACATTGATGATAAAAGGACCAAAATTGGATCATCTTCACAGACAGATGGGTGAAATGGCTTTCTTGTACAGCAAGGGCAAGGTTGTATGTAATATCAAAAGTAAAAAAGAAAAGATAATAGTTTGGCCAAAGCCAAATAGCAGAATGGCTGTTTATTGCAGCACCAGGTGAGGGTGTCACCCCATTGTCCTTTGGGGGAATAGGGACCTTTTTTGTTTTCCATAAGACTTGACGCCCCTTTTTTTTTCAGGTAGAGGGTGATGATGCCTTCTCAGATATGGAACAGAACAGGTTCTGATCATCCCTCAGAATTAGGATGGTGGCAAGTTTTTCTACCTCTTGCTTTCTCCCCATGAGGTAGAAATTTTGCCTTATTCTCATGAAAAAGCTCAGACGCATTTTCATTATAGTTGTAGCTAGGCCCTTTACTTGAAAAAGCTTTGAGTCCTGTTGGGGCTTTCTTCCTTAGCTTGCTCTGTGTGGGTCTATGGTGTCTGTTCATAGCTGGCTCCTCCTGCTCCACAGGTTCCTCTCCCTCTCTGCCCATTCTGGGTCTTGGCCTCTTTGTGGCTCCTGAGGCGCTCACCCCTCTGCCTCCTTTGGCTTTGCCCCTCCCCCCATCTGGGAGTTGGGTAGGGGCCTGTGTGGTGACTTGAGCTTGTGTGTGCTCAAGGGAGTGCTGCTAACTCAGCAACAGTTTGAAATGCCTAACATCCCGGGGCGGGGAGTTTGCAGTTCTGCTGCTAAGTTTGACTTACAGAGCTTTCAACTGAGCAGGACTTGAGAATTGTGAAAAACTTCTCCAGAGATGGCAGAAGCAATGTTGGAAACCGGGTGATAGAGAGATCCCCTTTCATCCTCTCTGTAGGACCTTTGAATCCTTTACGATCTTGGACTTTGTTAAAATGGTAAAGTTACATTTCTAGCCAATGTCAATTGATGTTCCCAGCATTTCTGTGGAGAATTCATTAATAGAAGTGTTTGTAACTAAGTATGGGAAAGAAAGACTACATAATTGCATACAAATTTTATACAAATGTATATTCCTTTATGGTTCTCAACTTTCTACCTGCCAGCTTTTGGGTAATTTAGGGTATTGTCTTTTATTCTCATCTTGAGATGGGTTGTGGGGAGGCAAGGGGTAGCAGTTACAATGTTCTTTGTTAGTTCAAAGAATTCTTCCAGGAGCAAAATTGGTTGCTTCAGGCCTGGGTGCAAATCCCTGCTTTTCCTATTCACAATAAGACTCTACAGATCTGAGTGTTCTCAGTGACTTGACTGTAAAATAGGAATATTGTTATCTTACTTCCATAATGCCTGGTTCTTAGTAGGTGATTTATAATGTTAAGGTCCTTCTTTTTTACACAGCTAAATTTGACTTACAGAGCTTTCAACTGAGCAGGACTTGAAAATTATGAAAAACTTCTCCAGAGATGGCAGAAGTGATGTTGTTCCTGTCTCCTTCCTTCTCAACTATAGGGATCTTATGGAAACTGGGTGATAGAGAGGTCCCCTTTCATCCTCTCTGTAGGACCTTTGAATCCCTTACGATCTTGGACTTTGTTAAAATGGTAAAGTTACATTTCTAGCCAGTGTAAACCACTACTAGCCAATGTAAGCCACTACTAGTAGACCACTACTACTCGATGCCTCCTCTATTCCCCCAGGACTCAGTACAAAGAGCTCGCAGCCATGTCAGGTTTTATTGTTAAAGACAGGGGGACACTGGGCTTTCTGGAAGGATCAGCCTCGAGACTTGCAAACAGCCTTGCTGTACAGACCCTTTCATTGTACCAATGTGACTTGGGGTGGGATTTTATCGCACTAATGTGAGTAGCATGTACCTTGGGGCTTTTGTAGTTCTATCTGGCACCTGGGTATGGAGTGGGAGGAGGCCAGGGAGCCATGCACATCCTGTGAAGAGTCTCTGAAGTCTAAACTTTCTTGAGCAGTTGCTGGCCTCTCAGAAATGAATATAATGAAGATTTGATGGAACTAAGATGCATTCTCTTACTGTCTGCATTCGCTTTAAGTGTTTATGAACCCAGTGAGATTCAGATTTCTTTTAGGAAATTCTAGTAACAAGGAGAGAAAAACAAAGTGGGGTTTTGAAGAGAAATAAATGTTCTTAAGCTGTGTCTCTGCTGCTGTGGTTTTGGGGTACGACATTGAGAAAGCACAAAAGCAGCATTAAACTGATTTTCATCCTGTCTCAGGCCGTCCAGCTGTGGCAGCACAGAATTAACTCGCTTGTCTTGGAGACATGGGATTGGGTGTGGCCCTGACACAATTCCCTCTCTCTTCTGAAATAGAAGAATAGTTCCCTCCTGGGATGCAGATGAGCTCATTAACATGCAAATCTTATGAAGAAACTAGTGGAAATCAAAGTGGAGAAGTTGACTTAGAACTGGACCCCTCTCTGGACCAGAAGTCAACTGACACAGAGTTTCTTTGTCCAGCAAAGTGCCCAGCCCTTTAGGTCTGAGTGTGCCTGTACCAGGTCTGTACCTACAGAATGGGAACTCCAGTGAGCAGGCAGCTTCCTCCTAGGCAGGAGGTGCACACGTCCTGTTCTACTTACCAGCCTTAACCTGACCTCTGAGTGGACTTCCTGACAGTTCATTTCTTTTCCCAGGTGTTCCTAGTCCCCCGACCCCATCAGACTTTGCTTATTTTTATTCAATACCTTCTTTTATCTCTTGACATATGAGTAGCTTTTGCATCCTGTAGAATTTACTCTTTCCCAACTGCACTGTTCTTGGGGAACAAATGTAGCGCCAACCCCAGTGAGAACCAAGCAGATCCATGGGAAAGGTCAAAATGTATAACGTGGGCCTATAGAAGCATTTCCCAGGATGGTGGATCCCAGCTCTTCTATTTCCATAGCAGAATGGGGCTCGGGCCCCTCTTTCACAGGAATAGGGGTCTGCAGGAAGAGACTGCAGGCTTGGGTATTTTGACTCAATAAAGTAGAGCAAGTGCCCCTAGAAAAGAAAACCATACCGTGGGACACAAATCCTCAGAGAGTTGCAGAGATACTGAGCCAGTGAGATGTGGGGAAAGAGGCCAAGAGGACTCGGGCTGAATCACCCTCAGTCCTGGAAGGGTTAGTCAAGGACCACTGGCAATCTTTAGACATTGGTTCTTAGCCAAGGACACAATCAGAATCTCCTGTGACACTTACTAAAAATACAGACCTCACCTGGGCCCTACTGAAGCAGAGCATAAGCAGGTGGGCCGGGTGTGTGCGTGTTCCAAATGTTCCCTGTGATTCTGACAGGTGTCCCTGGAGAAGAGCCAGCTAAGCACAGCAGTGGCCCCAACTGCCTGGTTAGCCCTGAGCAGGAAGAGTCCCCTGGAGGAATCCACTTTTGCTGTTTGTTAAAGGTCCTTTGGCTCCTAGAAGGGAGTCTTAAAATTTTTCTTGGTATGAATGGACAGAGTAATGATCCTCACTTACAAAGTAATGATCACAGATTCATGGGCCAAGCACTGTTCCTAGCATTTTATATCAGCATCTCACTTAATGCTCACAATGCCCTTGTGAGATTATCCCCCACTTGACAGATAAGAAAAACCTCCACTGAGAGAGCTGAAGCATCTTGTCCAAGTGAATGTGGCTGGTTGGTACAGCCAGGACTCAGGCTCCAGAGCCAAGCCTTAACCGTGACCCACAATGCCTCACATTGGCATTGTGCAGTTTACTTAGAGTGCCTTTGAGTTCAAGCTTCAGGTGAGCTGAAGTTACCTTGTAAGGGCGTAGACCTTTCCCAGTTGACCTGTGAGGAAACTGAACCACAAAGAAGTTGTACCATGAAGCTATTCGAGAGGCTGAAGTGGGGCCAGAGCCAGATGCCGACTTAGAGCTCAGTGCTCTCCAGGTAGACATGTCTATGCTGGTTGGCTAATTCCAGATGAAGGTTAGGGGTGTGGGAGGAACAGATGAGTGTCCCTAGAGGTGGACAGACTCTCTCCCTGGCAGTCCTACCTTGGCTGACTCCTTCCAGTCCTCTTGCAGAGGCCAGCCATGAGAGGAAGGAAGGAAGGAACTGGTTGGCCAGTCTCAATTAGTGTGTGTGTGTGTGTGTGTGTGTGTGTGTGAAAAGAGACTGTGACTGGTTTTTGTGGAGTACCGGAAAGGCCATTTCCTGGGGTTAGCCCTGCTGCTACCTCTGTGTGACCTCTGGAATAAGACGAAATCTCTGGTCTCTTTCAGTGTACACATTTCGAGATTGAGACTGAGATATGGCTATGAGAGTGCTTTGTTCTTAATGACTAAGCAGGTGACACTTACTGAATGGGCCAGAACATACCCTAAGCTCCTTGTAACTTTCTTAGCTCTGTGAAATAGGAAATGTTAGTCTTTCCATTTTAAAGATGAAGAAACTGAGGCCCAAGGCCACACACCTTATATGTGGCAGAGCCAGGATTTAAAGCCAAGTCCACAGTCTTTTATAATCACTCTGTTGTTCACTGGTCAGAGGAGAGATGGTTGAGGGTCCCTTGCTTTGTCCTGTGCCCTTGCTCCTCTTTCTCCATTTCACACTCATGCATGTATGTATAACCTAAAGCAGGCTTCCATAGCTGGAGGGAAAAGAGGCACTGGATTCTTGAGTATTCCACCAAATCCAAGCATTCCAGGAATCGGGGGCAGAGAGCCGAGGCAGGGGCTGAAACAGCTACCAAGAGGGTATTTGTGTTCTGCTTGGCAGTTTTCTCTCAACCTCCCAGCCTCCCAGCCTCCCAGCCTCCCACAGGGGCCTGTTCAGTACCTCCCTAAGGAGTGTGGGAGGCTCCAGGTGGGCAGCTATGGCTTCCAGTCCCCCAAGATGACATCTCTGCCCTAGCTGGCATTGCGTGGGGCACAAGGCAGCCTGCCGAGGCTGTGGGCCATCCTTTCATTTCCTGACATCCACCAAGAGCCCTCTGGCATGGAGCTGAGACTGTGCCTGCTGCTGACACACCTGTGAGGAAATGTTTCCTCCATCTTTAGTCCATCTGTTGCTGCTTCTGGGAACCCCACCCCTACTCCAGCATGTTTTTAAAGTATGATAGAATTGTCTAGGAGGATGTTTGGGCAATAACTCTTTTAAGGCTGATTCTGAAATTGATAGAGTATCTTGATCATGTTTTAAAAACTGTTAGGAATCCCTTGCTCCCCAAACTGGGTCCTTCTTGAGGGAAAGTCCTTAAAGTTGAAACACTATGTTGAAATCCATGATTAGGTTGCTAAAGGAGGCAAGGTAGCCAGTGACCTGTGACTCCCATCCTCACCTCAGTAACAGGTGGCATTAAGGACTTAAAACTGAAAGAAGTTATTCTTTCTTAGAGAGATGCAGGGAGCTATCCTGCCCAGAGAAGGGGAACTAATTGAGACTTCTGCGTGGGTAGGACTGCCTGGCCCGGATGCTGGCCTCAGGGAAGGCACTAGTGTAGAACATGCTGGCGTAAGCCAAACAGTGTGGCTGGAACTACTTTTTTAAAAATCCATGCTGTTCTTGCTCACTCTCTGTGCATGTGGTTCACCATGGCTTGATGTACTAGGATGTAATCCTTTTTCCCATATAAATCCTTTTTGGTGAAAAGAAAGGTCCATGCCGTCAGAGTCACAGCTGCTCTTCGGAACTTTGGGAACTGATACTGAGCTGGGTGAGGCCCTGCCTGCCTTGTTGCCTGAAAAGAACAGTGTCAGCATTTGGGCGTTGTGGAAACTGGTACACCCTCCCCATTATTTCCAGGCTTTTTTGTGTGTGGAATGTCTAGGTATCTCTCACCCTCTTGTTCCCCTGCTGACTCACCTGCTGGTCCAAGAGCCCTTCCGTTCACCTGGCACTATAGGGCCTGTCTGTAGCCAAAGCACAGATGCCCCTTGCTGAGGACCTGGGAGGACTCCTCTCCATGGAAAGCTCCAGTCAGATATGTCTTGGCTGCAGGGTCCAGGCAGCTGGCCAAGAAGGGCCGGAAATGCTCCAAATACTCTCCTTCCTCCAATAGCTAAGGGGAGGGAGGCCCCCTCAGAGAGGCCATTTTATAGTGATAGTCAAACTAAATTTTTTACTGTGAGTGGATGGGAGATGGTGGAGAAGAAAGTTCTTCTGAGGAATGAACCAAGAAAGCATCGTACGTGAATGGGCTTGTTATAATCCGATAGCCTGAGAACTTCTGCTGAATCCCAGGCGGATGTGTGAGGAGTTCCTTTGCTGGGACTCGAAGCTGTGTTCTTGGCAACGGTGATATCTGAACCTGACCTTCAGAAGAAGGTTAAAAATAGTGTTGTCCTGGCAAAGCCAGTCTTCATCTGTGTGTGTGTGTGTGTGTGTGTGTGTGTGTGTGTGTGTGTGTGTGTGTGTGTACGCATGCGTGTGTGTGTACAAGTGTCTTAAGAGGTAGAGGCAAATAACATCCACCCTGGTGCTTCTTGGGAACAGTGGTGGTGGACATAGGGAAGAAGGAATTGTTTATCTTGAGTGGAACAGCCTCACCTGCTTTCCTTTTAGCAGAATACCAGCTGGGGAGTTTACAAGCTGGAAACCAACTTTCATAGTGGATTTGGGAGAAGATATAGGGCTTGTTTTGACTTTTTGAAACCTGCTCATGGTCAGAGTTCCTCTGGCATCTTATATCTTCTTTCTTGAGGTTCAACCACATGCCAGGGGTGGGAGGGCTTCTGATCTCCTGTTGCTGTCCTCCTGGAATGAGGCCCACAATGATGTCAAGTAGTAGTCATCTACTCTTAGGTAGTTAAAGTGAGCACAGTATTTAGCTTTAGTTTGCACAATGCATTACTGTGCAGATAGTAAGTTTTGTTTATCTTTTCAGTCAGGAGTGAGATCTTGCTGTTATCCCAATTAATGTATGAGGAAACTGAGCCTCAAAGAGGCTGTGTGGCTGAGTCAGTAACTGGCAGAGCCTGGCCCCTGGCCCTAGTGATCCTCAAAAATGGGGGATACTTCTTGTGTTCCCCCTTCTCTTCACACACTGCCTCAGTAGAAAGCCTTGCAGCAGTGAACTGGAGGGGTGGCCTGGCTTCCCTGTTCTCAGTCACCTGCACGCTTCTTAAGCCAGAGCCCACACGACCACCCCCCCTCCCCCCATTAGGTCCGTGCTGGTCTCTCCAACATCTAGCCCCAAGCCAGATGTTTGGAACAGGGAGAGCAGCTGGTTATGGGGCTACATGGCATCCTTTAGAATCCTGCCCTCCCTCATTGAGGAAACTGTGCAATGAGTCCCTCACAGGCCTATAAATCTTGTGTCCAGTGTTGTTCTCCTGGGGAGGACAGCACCCCTCCCCATCACACATAGAGAGGTGGGGGGTGGCCTGCACCTGGCTGTCAAGGACACAATGCTGAGTGCTGGCTGAAAGGAGTCTTTCGAAAGCCTCTTTGACACAAGTTTCAGATCCCATTCTGCTGTGTGTTCCCCTCACCCTTAAACCCACTGAACAAAGCAAGTCTTGCACCAAAGCTCCTAGCTTCAGCTCCTTCCCCTCCCCCATGGTCCTCTTGATCTCCCAGAGGTAACTGCCAGGCAGGGCAGGTGCAGCTCTGGAGTGTGGATGAGGCGAACCCTGGAGTGGAATCCCAGAGCCTTGTATCATTTTACCCCTTGCTCTTTTCATGGCCTGATCAAGACAACAACACAGAAGGATTGAACTTTTACCGGCCCAGCTAGAGAGGAGTAGAGCAAACTTTCTAAGAGACCTTGAGAGTTCTCTACAACCAAGTTGTTGCAGGAGTAAAACGCACAGAATGCTCCTCAGCTGTTGGTGGCCCCATGGGGTAGTAGCTAAGAGCTCGGGTCTGGGTCTAAGGAGACCTGTGTTAAAATCCTGGCTCTGTTCTCCTCCTACCTATGTAACCTTGAGCAGGTTAGTTAACTTCTCTGCTCAGTTTCCCTTCTGGAAAATATGAGATTCGTGCTAACAGATGGGTTTGTAGTGAGGATTAAATGAGGTAAATCACTTGCCTCAGATTCTCAGCTTCTTCAGAGACCACCTTCCTCTTCTCACATACCTGGAGCCTTTTCTGCGTCAGACTCTTCTGGACTGTTGAAAACGAGTGAGTGAAGGCTTCCATAGGTCCTGGCTCTGTAGAAGTAACAGGCCCTGGAGGCCCCTGGAGGCATTCACTCAGCCAGTCAAAGTTAACTGAGCACCTACTACCCAGAGAGCTGGCGGCTGATTAATATACCCGGCAGAGGCCATTGCAAGCCCTGTCAGGAGGCAGCCATGTTGGAGGGAGGCTAAAGAGGCCCTGATAGATTCTTAGTGGCAGTGTTTATAAACTTAAGGAGGATAGACTGCCCAAAGAAGGACTGAGGGATGTCTGGGGTATTGACCTCGCTATTAGAGGTCCCGAGTACCTTCCCCAGGACCTCTCTCTGCTCTGAGAGCCTGCCCCCAAGTTCAAGGCATTTATGGTTTCTGAGGCCTGGGGGCTGCCTGGTCACATTGTGCTTTTGAGAAGACTCTTATCTCCTGCAGAGTCCAAACCAAGCCAAAGAGCCCCCAGCCCCACCCCACCAAGCTCCCTAAGACCAAAGCGCTTCTGCCTATTGGGCCTCCCACAGTGGTCACCAGCGAGGCCCTCTCAGTGGCCCCAGCCAGCTGCCCCTTTCACCCCCCTGCCTCTCAGGATTACTCAGCCTTCACAGCATCTGTCACTAAGATGCTGAGTGCGTTCTTGACGGCCTCTCTTTAGGAAAGGCTTGGTGCCTGGGTTAAGCTGCTGATTGTGGTTCTGCATGAAGAAACCATAAACCAAAGGAAAAGCGATAGTTCAGCTTTGGTCTTGGAGCTTTGTGTCAGCGTCTGCTTGAGTCCCTAGGCTTGGAATTGAATGTGGGCCATCCAAGCAGTTGGTGAAGCTGTCCTTCCCCTCCAGTTTCTACATAGATTATTAAGAGTAGGAAAAATCTGGACAGCAACGCAAGAGGGCAGCCACCACGGGCTCAGTAGTAAAAGTCCCTCGAAATTTCTGACTGTTGGAAGAACTCGAAGAAGGCCAGAAAGGAGTAGGAGATGATGGCACAGTTAGCTGGGTTCTAGAAGATGACGAAAACATGACACTTACAAGATGGACAGGGATGACAATTGGGCCTCCAAGAACAACTTATGAAAACTGAATTTACAGCCTGAAAATAGAATGTGGACCTCAATACCCAGAAGCACACTCCTTTGTAAGATTTGTAACAAAAATTAATATGAACGGAGTTAATAGTTCTAATGGAATGGTGGACCCAAGAGCGACATCAGTGCTAGCAAAATGGCAGAATTCACATAGCATCAAAGTTGTCTTGCAAGAGTTTCGGCCCCTGATGATGTCTAAAGAAAATATGAAACTCCCTCAGCCGCCTGAAGAACAGTGTTACAGCAATTAATCAAAAAGAAAAACCACAGGCCCCCCTCCCCCGCATTTGATTTAAGCAGTCTTCATTTTCCACAGTAGTAAATTTTCTAGATATATCTTGTTAAGTACTAGACCTCAAAGTACTAGAAAGGAAGCTCCCATTCAAAGGCAGTTTATCTTAAGATACTGTAAATGATCCTAATTTTTTGTCCATTTGAAATATAGAAGTTGTGCTATAAAAAAAAAAAAAAAAGGAGGAAAAATCCAAGAAACCTCTTACCCTGCTGTCATTAAGTGCTGAGCTGTGCTCTAAAGTTTGTCTCCTTGGTACAGGGGCCTTGGGGGAGGTCTGCAGTGCACCTTTCTTCACGACAAAATCCCCACCCCTGAGAATCTTGGTTCTTCTGCCAGGGCCAAGCACTCGAGAGTGATATCCAGGTTTTTAGGCTAATTGCTGAGGAGGCCTGATTATTTTCTAAAAGGTTTCTAATGGTCATACCAGTTTCAAGGGATCTGGCCTAACCCAGGGAGCAGAGGGAAAGAGCTCTGGACTCACCCACTGACCAACCCTCAGGAATGCTCAGCCTGCACCTGCAGGAAGCCCGCTAGCTTTCTTTTGAGTCCGAGCTGAGTCGGTGGTCCTGGGTTGGTGCTGCCTGCCAATTAACTGACTGTTCTTCAGCAGCCATTTCCTCACCTTTAGTTCAGGGGAAGAGAGTTTTCTCTCCTCCTCTCCAGGGGCACAAGCAGCCCAACCAGTAACTCCATCGCCACTTCTGTAAGGGCCACCTCAGTAGTGCAGTGTGTGCTTTGAGGACCCAGGGTGGGATGGGGCCTCCTAGGTGGCCCCTACCTCATTGTCTTCCCTTTCGCTGCTCACAGGGAACAACATGGAGAAAGTTGTCCTCAGTGCCACATTCTGTTTGTGTTTTTTCTCCACAAAAACAAGCATTACCAGCATTTCTTTTCCTGCACAGTAGTTTACTTTGTGCTTTAAATTGGAATGGGTTAGGTTTAATCCTTAGGCCCATCTCCTGCCCAGGCCTGGAGAGACCTGTGGCAGAGGACCATTCTGATAGTAGTCGCATGGCGCCACCTCCTGGCGCCACACAACCCTTCCTGTGTTCCCACTCACACAACAGTTACCAGAACAGTTCATTTAAAAAGCAAAAGGAATTTGAGAAGGATACTGTATTCTGACATCCATTTCTGGTTGATCCTGTAATGCCCATATATTTTTGTATGAGTTTGGCCTTTCTGGGGCTGCCTTGCCTAGCTTCCTATTAAAATGGCTTTGTATTTCCAAAGCCCAAATTGTCAAGTCAAGACTAAGCAGATACAGTTTTGGAAGCAGGGGCATCAGCCTAGAGCCCCGTGCTGGATGTGTGTGTACCAAGGGGTTAATCGGCCTGTGGTTTAAGATTAGGGGAGGGGGTATTAAAGAAAGTGGCTGGAGTTGTAGGGAGGTGACAGGGGTGTAAACGAAGACTATAACTGCCTCCTTGGGGCCGTGTCTTCTGTTCTCTACTCTGCTGTATCTACTCTGGGCTCAGTTCTGCTGCCACTGAGCACCTAGAGAAGCTGACCCTGAGCAGAACTGCAGCTCCACTAACTTAAAGGGAAGGATTTAGGTTACTCCTTTGTCTGGAATGGGTAGTCTTCTGGGAATAGGTGTCAGTCAGGGAGGATTTGTGTCTTCGTGAATTAATCTTGAAGGTTCCCTCAGTGTGCTGCTGCCAGAGCAGGACAATACCTGGATTCTATACCTGGCCCCATTTTTGAGTACCCCCGCCCCCATAAAATGGAGATTCTCTGCAGCTCATTTCCCAAACCAAAGAGTGGGAATTCTTGCTCTTTCTGTCTAAAGAGAAGATATTGGAGTGTACATTTTATTGTTGACTGTATTTGGTCACTTGCCAAGCACATGCTGTGTTCCTGGTGGAGATTACAGACTAAAGGGGTTGTGGCACCAGGTTTGGGGGGGCTGCCTGTGGACAGAGATGCCCTGTAGTTAACGCCTCATCATTTCTTGTGCTCTAGGCCTGGTCTCCAAGTCCTCTCCTAAGAAGCCTCGTGGACGTAACATCTTCAAGGCCCTTTTCTGCTGTTTTCATGCCCAGCATGTTGGCCAGTCAGGCTCCTCCGCTGAGCTCTCCACGTACAAGGAGGAAGCCAACACCATTGCTAAGGTAGCTGGATCAGGGCGACGTGATGCCATCCAGAAGGGGCTGCTGGTAGGGTCCCTGCATCCTTGGCAAGTGGGCACGCCGCCTTGCCTGAAGTCACGAGACCTTGGGCCCAAAGAGAGCCCTTTTTTCCAATGGACCCATAGTTGGTTTATCTTCTCTCTTCTTCTTGCTTCCCATTTGTGGTGTGGTCCATCCAGATGTCCCTCTGGTTTGGGAAGGCCTCTGCAGTTCAGATCCTTCCAGATTCCAGGAGCTGTGCAAGGTGCTTTACACATAATATGTGATCTGTATAGCAGCCCTGCAAGGAGAGTCACAGGATCCTCTCCCTCAGAGAGTTTACATAGCCTCTAAAGAGTTAGTGTCAGGGTTCCAGCTCATCATTTTGGTTGTAAATCCTATATTTATTGTTTGTTATTCACTATGCGAAGCTACTTTCTCAGTTACTTGACTTTCAGGGAACCAATGAATTGAAACTCTTCCACACACTTAATAACTCCTTCCAGCATGCTCACCTGTACCTGTGAGAAACATCGGAAATGTATGGGTGTCTTTGATCCTCACAGTAACCAGTAGACGTGTCTGGCATTTCAGGGGCAGGGACAGCTCTGACCAAAAATCCTTCTGCCCCCAGTGCTATTGGTACTTCTTTCCAAAACACCAAGGTCTAGCTGTCCTCCTTTCTCAAAAGCAGGCTAACGACGTGAACATCAATGAAAAAAACCACTTCATTATTCAACAGGGGAAATGGTTCAATAAAGTATTACTAGACAGTTGACTTTTACAAAGAGTTCACAGTAACATGGAAAAGTTTTGAATTGCAACATTAAGCCAGAAAGCAGAATGCAAAACTATATATTATGAAGAAAAAAGACTGTTAAAACAATCGCGAAAGAAATACACTAAAATGCCAATTTACGTTTTTCTAAATGCTAGGATTTTAATTTTTCTTTGGAGTTTCCATTAAGAATACTTACTACTTTTTACAACCATAACAACATTTTTATTATTAGCAAAAGGCAGGGAACCCATTCTGATCTCTCTGCACTCTCTGTGGGTTTTGGGACCCGTAGTGTGGGTTCACGTTGGCTTCTGTTTTCAAGGGGCTCAGTGCCCGCCCGCCCCCACCACCATGTATCCCCGCAAGGAGAGCACAGAAAATACATGTTCTCAGAGAGAAGCCTGGGTTCTAGAACTAATCAAGAGGCTTAAACCACTACAGTGAGTAGTTCTGATTTTGGTTCTTTGTCTCAGCATTACCTGCTTGAGTTCTCTGTTCCTTGGTTGGTCCAACTGAGAGGCAGTGGCCACTGAGAACAGGGACATTGTCTTCTCTACCCTTCACCAGGCCTGATGTGGAAAGGAACTTTTGGCCTTTCCTGCCCAGCTCTTACAAAAGAGGACCTTCCAGGGCACTAGGGTCTTATCCTCCAGGCCTGAGGCAGAAGCGGTGGGCTTTGGATGGGTCAGGGAAGGTGTTGGTGAGTCAGCGCTGACAGCCTCCTTTTCTCCCGCAGTCTGATCTGCTCCAGTGTCTCCAGTACCAGTTTTATCAGGTATGTGAATCTGACCTCGTATGTGCTCAGAAGCCCAAGACCCCATGATCCCTGCTAACCAACCCATGGGGCGATGTCCTTATTCTTCAGTGTCTGGCTGGCTACCTCCCTGTCCTGAGAGGCCATTTGTCCCAGATATTTGCTGAAGGCCTACTATGTACAGGGTTTTTAGTTTTGGGGTGGGGGAGAGTGGCCCTGGCTTCCATCTCCAATGTCCAAATCATTTTATAGTCCCAGTGGGAGGCCAAGGAGCCAACTCTGTCTCTTCTTTTTCTACCTCTTGGCCTTCAAGCGGCGCCTCTCCTGGGTTGAAGTTAGGGGGTTTTTCGTCTCCTCGATGAACCCAGCTCTTCCAGGAGTTCTGCTGAGGGAACAATTGGGCTTTCTTGGTGGCAGATCTCAGCAGCCTGGCTCTGGTTTTAGATCCCGGGGACTTGCCTGCTCCCAGAGGTGACAGAACAAGATCAAGGAAGGATCTGTGTGGTCATTGACCTGGATGAAACCCTTGTGCATAGCTCTTTTAAGGTAACTCGACGTCTGGAGCCCTTCCTATACCTGTCTTGGTCTTTCTCATGAGCCTGGTGGCCTAAAGTTGATGCTGGAAGAGTGATCAGAATGGGGTGGTCAGGCCTCTAGCATTTTGGCCACACTAGCATCACAGATATCTTGAAACCGCACCAAAGAATGTTGTATACGAACCCCTCTTCCCCTCAAGCACTACCAGCTGCCCGCTAGTCACATAGCACAGAGAGCCGCCAGGGCGGTGTACAGGGCAGGCCTAAACAGAAAGGGGTGAATTGGCCTTGGACCTTGCCCCTTTTCGTTTTATCAAGATGTTTGTTAACTCAAGAAGGCCCTGAAACTCTCTCAGCTCAGGTAGAATTTGGGGTGGTGGTAAGTAGATAAAACCAAAGAGGCTATTACACCTTGTACTGAGGTAAGAACTACTTAGTTGGCTGGCAGGAGGAGTCCTTCCCTCCCCCTGACAGGTGACAGTGCATTGGGCTATGGCAGGGACAGGGGTGTAGCAGTCTTCCTGTCTCCTTCCACCACTCTGACCTCATTAACTTTTCTTCTTTCCAGCCAATCAACAACGCTGACTTTATAGTGCCTGTAGAAATCGAGGGGACCACTCATCAGGTAAGCTGCCTGCCAGTTCACACCCAGCCTAGAGGGCTCAGGGTCCTCTGCTCTTCTCTTATGTTCCATCAGTTGATCCCTTTCCTGTAACTTCAGCCTCTCCTTTTTCATTGGGACCTTTCTCACTCAAGGCTTTCTCATCTTAAAATAAATATTCAGCCCGTCATCCCCCACTAGCTGTCATCTTTTTTACCTTTTTTCTCTTTGCTGCCAAGCTGTTGGAAATTGTTATTATTTAACAATAGTAATAGCTGTCATTTATTGCTCACCCAGTGTGACCAACACTATTATACGATTAATTACATTTTCTCGAATCCCAAGTAGTTGGTTCTCTGCCTGTTCCAGGCAGGGAAACCAGTACTAGCTGTTTTCTTTCCTCTCCATGCCTACCAACTCTGTCTTGCTATGGAATTCTTTCCTCCCCAGCTCAGGCATCTCCTTTGTGACACTTTCTCCAATTCCTTTTCCCTTGGGTTCCTATACTGGATGCCCCAGTAAGTGCTCAGTACATATCTGTCAAAGTAAAGAGCACTTGAATCTAAATAAGATCAAGCCCCACATAACTTTCTGAGTCCAGGGTTAAGGATCACGTGGTGTTGGTAGTGGAAAACAGTTCACTGAAAACGCTTGCTGAGAAGGCCTACCATCTGGCCTTGGAGTCAGGGACCATTAGGGACCTTGTAGCCCTGATACTTGCTTGCATAGCCTAGTCAAATAGTAGAGTTACTTGTAGGGAAATGGGGATTGAAGCTTTGATGGGTTGTCACTATCCTGAGTCCATCAGAGGCTTTCTTTACCAGCACCACCCCCATCCCAACTGAGGTTCTCTGCCAGGCCCAATGCCAGCCCCTACACAGAGCCACTTTGGCCCTTAAACTGCTGGGCCTCTACAATCTAGTTGAAGACGTAGAGATGTACAGAACCCACAGGGAAAAGATGAACACATGGTTTTAAACAGGCAAATATAAACTGAACTCCTAGTTAAGGAGGAGCATGAATGACAAAAAGGGGATGAAAATAAAATGAGGGGGGCTACCTGCAGAAGGCAAGTTTTCAGTAAAGAATGATAAGGGATGCCAAGCCTGATGAAAAGCCAGGAACGGGAAAGACTCGAAGGTTGAAGAAATGGCAAACGATAGGGAGCCAAGATATGGCTACCTGGAGCAGTGGGTTCTTGCTGCAGAGCTAAGAGGGAGTTGGTGGCCAGTTCGGGCCACCTCCAGGAGTCATGGCAGGCGCATGCTCCTTGAGCAGAGAGTGACATGGATAAAAGGAGCTTTGAAAGAATGGTTCTACTAGTGTCTACAGCCATGCCACCCTGAACAAGCCCGATCCTGTCTGATCTTGGAAGCTATGCAGGGTCGGGCCTTCTTAGTACTTGGATGGGAGACCAGCTGGGAATATCAGGTGCTGTAGGCGTAAACAATAAAAAATAAGGGATTGTAAGCTGACAAGGTCCTTGCAATCTGTGAGGTCAACCAAGGGTTTCTTCACCTAAAAAAAAAGAAGAAGAAGAAAGAATGGTTCTGCTACTGCCAGTGTAGGCTGGGTGAGAGGGAAAGAGCCCAGAGGCAGGGAAGCGAGAGCCTGCAGACCAGAGGGACATGTAGCCAGTGAACCTTTTAATCCAAAATTTGCAAAATAATGAAAGGTAGACACGCGTGTTAGAGGTGTCTCGTCAGGAGCAAACAAAATTGGTGGAGGCGCTAGCGTAAGAAACAGCAGAGTGTGTAGTCTGTGTTCATGGGGAAAAGTCACTTCTCCCTGGTGCATTTCAGAGAAGCTGAGGGCGTGAGTTTCAGGAAGTATCTGCGACCTCGCCTGATGGTGACCTGGACACACTATCCTGCCAGAGCCAAGGACAGGAAGCTTCCACAGAGGCTGTGGCTGGATTCAAGTAATCCAGGATAGGCTGTTTCCATCTGTGAGGCCTATTCTTGATTACTTGTTTCTGGAGGCAGCTGATGGTTCGCCGCCGGAAACTGTTGGCTCCCGGGACATAGGTGCATGTTTCCTTCCTGAGCTGGGTCAAGGCTGGGACCACTGAGCCAGCAGAAGCCTTTTGAGGAAGTGCTACTAGTGCACAGGCCTGTGAGGCAGAAGGCTTCCAGCCAAGTGGTCCCAGAGCCTGAGATATAGGAGTGTGGACAAAGGAAGGTCTGCAACTACTTGCTGCTTTTCGTGTAAGTGTTGGTCATGACCAGTGCTGCGATGCTTCACCCTCGCAGGAATGGTTCCAACAAGCCTCTCTGCTTTTTATCAGGTGTATGTGCTCAAGAGGCCTTATGTGGATGAGTTCCTGAGACGAATGGGGGAACTGTTTGAATGTGTTCTCTTCACTGCCAGCCTGGCCAAGGTACCTGGGAGCAGGTGGGGCAGCTATAGGGGTGCTCCTTGCAGGTCCCCAGGATGCCACTGGGGAACTAGGACTGCATCCAAACAAAAGTGTCTTCTTTTCTCCCAGTATGCTGATCCTGTGACGGATCTGCTGGACAGGTGTGGGGTGTTCCGGGCGCGCCTGTTCCGTGAGTCCTGTGTGTTCCACCAGGGCTGCTATGTCAAGGACCTCAGCCGCTTGGGAAGGGACCTGAGGAAAACCCTCATCCTGGACAACTCACCGGCTTCTTATATCTTCCATCCAGAGAATGCAGTGAGTGGTTCAGATGTGCCCACACTGGGGGACTGGGAGAGTCTCTGCCACAGGGGGAGAGGGAGTGGGCAGGGGAATCAGAGGAGCACACCTCCCCAGGTGGACCCAGCCAGCCTCGGGCTCTGGAGCAAGGGAAGGAAGAATTGACAGGATATTTATGCCGCCTTTTCCCTGCCCCAGGTGCCTGTGCAGTCTTGGTTTGATGACATGGCAGACACCGAGTTGCTGAACCTGATCCCAATCTTTGAGGAGCTGAGCGGAGCAGAGGATGTCTACACCAGCCTTGGGCAGCTGCGGGCCCCTTAGTCTTCCCTGCTTCCAAGCAACGGCCATCCCAACAGGGGACTTTCCTACACTGTGCCTTTATGATCAGCCTGACAGACAGAGCAGAAGCTGGAGCATCTCACCAAATGGGGCCTGGAAATAGAAGTGATGGGGAAGAGCTTTAGGACAGGTTAGATGCCGAGTGGGCAAATGTCAGACCATTGATACCTGGAGCTGCCTGCTCCCTGAGTTGGGTTCCTGAGATGGGAAGATGGGAGAGGGGAGTGTGTGTGTGTGTGTGTGTGTGGCCTTGAACTGTGGCTCCAGGATATAAGTTTCACATTGGGGAGGAAGCTGAAATGAAAGATAACTCTGCCCAAGTTAGTCCGTTTCTTCTCCAGTCATCCGGAGAGCCACTGAGCTCTATAGGGATGAAGACTATTCAGAGTTCCGTTGCCAAACTCTTGGCCTTTCCCAGTGTGTAAGCCTTGTGCCAAGGAGAAGGGAAGGGTCAGAGGCTGCCTTCCGGTGCTCTGGGCACCCTCCTTTCTGAAAACTTTCTCCAGCCAGCTGCTGCAGGTAGACAACATGTCTAGAAGATGAAAGCTTGTTTCTAGAACTGGTAGTTCCAGTGGCCATCAGGTCCTGCAGCCCAAGGGCTGCACTTGCCTCCAGCCGAGTGCCAGGCATGGGCCCTTTCTGTGTCTCCCCAAGGCTCGGGCCTACCTTCCTCACCACCTAGCCATAGTCTTGAACACATAGGGAAGGAGGTCTTCTCCCTGCCATGGCAGAGGGCAGAAAACCGATTTCTGTTCTTTTGACTCTGTTTTAAAATTCTCTTTCTAAACATGGAGTGTTGGACCTGTTTTGTTTGTGACAGAACCGCAGTCCTGGGCTTAAGGTGAATGTGGGAGGCACTGGGGTTGCAGAAAAGAGGAAAATCCCAAAAGCGTGAATGTGTCCCCTTCGCTTATATGTAGATCAGCTGAGCTTGGGACTGTCCATAAGTCTGCTCTTCAGGGATCCGCTGCTGGTGCTGGTGCAAGTACTTTTTTTGTTCCAAAGTCCAGGAAGGGTGTGCACCCCCTGTCTGCCCCTCCTGTTCTTTGGCAGGGGTCTTTCCCCTTGTTTCTTTCCCCAGGGCCTGGCCTGTGCAGAGCTGCTCTGCTCCATCTTCATCCCTCCTGGTGGTCGCTTTTTCTCTCCTGGGCCTCAGAGGCATTCCTCCTTGTTCTGAGGGGGAGTGGAGTGGGTGTTCTCATCATTACCTTGCCAGGCTAACGCACATGCAGTCCACCTCTGGTAAAAGGTGTGATGAGCCCTTCACACACCTGTGCTTTGTGTGTTTCTTGCTTTCAAAGTTTCAAAATAGTGAATGCTTTAAAAATTAGTCACAAAATGGAAGTTTCCCCAGGATGGAAAACAAAAGAAGTGCTGCTATAATTAAGAGCACAAGAGGCCCCCTCTTATGCTCAGCATCACTGCCTTAATTGTGACCTCCCCCTGGACTGGGTGGGGTTCTCTCCTCTCTTCCCTCCTTCTCTCTGGGATGGGAGGGAGTTCCTATCCCCCATCTCTGGTTTCCCTGGAGGCAGATGTCACAAAGCATTTGTACATCACTTCAGGTATGAGGACAGCTCCCACTCAGGTCTCATCCCCATTAGCCTTTTCAGTTTCCACACACTAGGTCCAGCCTGAGGAACTAACCAGTTTCAAGAAAGCTGGGTGATGGAGTAGCAGCTCGGTGGTCTGAGTGGTAGCTGGCTGCCTGCATTGTCGTGCCATCTCCCTGCTTTGCCAAGGTTGTAAGGCCTAGTCTCCTTTGGTGTCACAGACGTGGAGGAAGGCCCCCAAAGTCCATGTGGTCATTTCCTCCAGCCTCATTCCCGGTGTCCATGGGGTCCTGCTGCAGTGGGGGAAGTGGGATCTGGTGCTAGCCAGGAGCGATGTCCCTTGAAGGAAATGGGAGTTTCTGACTCATAAGGCTCTGGCCTAGGCCTCCATCCTAATATTGTGGGTGGGTCCTCTCTCCAAAAGCCCACCCTAAGGGTTAGCCCTTGGATCAAGTCTTCTGCCATCTGGGCCTAGCCAAGCTTTTCTGACTAAGCAATAAGAGGCTCTAAGTTGATCCGGTTTTTAGGATTCTTTCTGCCCTCCTTTGGGTCTCCCATGTTCCTCCAGGTGAAGGAAGAGCCTGTGCCAGCCCCTTTCCTATCAGGCTTGTCCAAGTGTGACTCATGACCAGAGCCCAGGATAGCTAGTTAGGAGTGTCCCTGCTGCTTCTGCATGAAACCCCTGCTCTACATGCCTCTATTCTGTCAGAACCCTGCCCTGCCCACCTGCAGTTCCTCAACAGAAATGCCATTCCCTCTTCGCTGGAGAAGCAACGAGGCCAAATCTTAACAGGGTCCATCCGTGCGGACCAGAGCGAGCCTTATGTGCTGCCTGGTGTCCAGTTTCATACTGTGTAAGGGTACGTTCTGATTGCTCCTGAGAGGAATTAGGCCAGACTCACTTTTGGAACAGGGAGGGAGCGAGATCACCCCAGGATCTGTCCAAGGGCTTCCCACCAGCCCTTCCCGTTTGAGGCTGGTCTTCAGGAGGCAGTGGGCCACTGTGCCTAGTCAGCACCAATTCAAGCCATGCCAGGAATCTGTCCACCTGCCAGGTTCAGTTCTTTAAGGTGCCTGTTCAGGGACACAGTGTGTCTCTCTGATTAGGCTTCTAAATCAAAAGCCTGATGTTCGTGTCCCTCTCATAGGGGGAGCTTTGGACACAGGACCAGTTTGGAAAGGGTCAGGTAAGAGTTTCCACTCTGCACATTGTAGAGGGGACACTCTGTAGGCCCATGGGTCCCTTATTATAGAGAGGTTGGGTAAATTTGCCTTCGGTTAACCTGGGATCTTCTATTTAGTTCTCTCCTGCCTCCCAAAGATTTTGACCATTTTGTAAGTGTATAAACTCACCTCTGTTAACAGTGGCCCAGAAGCTTCTTTGTGCTAAAAAGCATGGGGAATCTAAAGGCATTCATTCCCTGGGAAATGGATGCTATTCTGTTTTGCTACACCTACCCTGTTGCTGAGGCTTCTTTCAGTAGGGCGGCCCCATTGTAAGGCTGTCCTGCATTCTGTGTCCCAGCCAGGCCAAGTATCTGAGAAAGGTAAGCCTATTTCCCCCTTAGGTCTTCAGTTGGTTATTTTACCACTGTTGTCCCTCAGTCACGTTTTGTAAAATGAGGTTTTAGTTTTTACTTTTTTTTTTAATGCTGGTAAATATTTGCATTCAAGCAAGGGGTGGAAGGCAGAGGGTCTGGCCTACTGCCCCATTCCTTTAATGCTGTCGGGCCTACCCCTCCTCTTGGGGCCCCATGAGCTTCTTTGCTTATAGTTATCCCAAGTTTGACATGTTCCATGTCTTGCCACTTTTCCCCTTCAAGATGCCATTTGGAGGGTGGGGAATCTGCTTCCCACTGTGACTGGGCTGTGGGATTCTGACTACCTTGCTTACAGATTCATGGTTTGATAAATTTGTTGTATTCAAAAACTTGAAATGTAGGACGCCATTAAGTGTCTGTTTATATTTTTGGAATATTTGTATTACTTACAATTAATTAATAAAAGCGGGTTTAAAAAATCCATCCAGGAATGAGCTGCCTCCTGACCCTGCTGTTCATTCGGTGCCTACTGGGCACACCCTTCTCCCTTTGCAACTCCTGTCAGGACGAAGCTGGAGTACCATGTTGAGGAGACCAGCTGCAGACACAGCACTGGGCTTCTGCTCAGGGTTACAGATACAGGACGTCTCTGTAAGCTACATTAGCTTCCTGGCCCTCAATGGAACCAACTCCGTTGCCATCCAGGTGCTTAATAAGCATATGCTTGGTGTCCTATTGACTCCTGGGGATGAACCAGCAGCTCCAGGGGACTTGGAGTCTTCATTCTTCTGTGCCCCTTACAGATGTTCCCAAATCAGGATCCATGAAACTGGGAGCCCAGCATTGTTCCTGGCACATGGTAGGCACTCAAATATTGATTGGACCGATGTATGACCCCAAGGAGCAAAACAGGATGATGTAATAACACACTCTTGGCCCCTCTCCTAGACTTCTCCAAGAAATGCCCAGAAGCTTCTCAGGGAGGCGCTCACCAGCCTGGACATGCCAGGCACTGGACAGGCAGCTCCGGCCCCTGCCTCCTGTCATCAGCATAATGCATCTAAATCTACAATATGGCAAATTTCATATCCTCCCAGCCTCTTTCCTGCATTATTGATGGGCTGTGCACTTTTTAAAAATCAATTAGATCAGGGCGTGGAGCTAGAGTTAAAAGAAGCCTTTAAAAGTCTGCTCTTGTTTTTGCTGCTTTGAATAGGGACAGAGATCAAGCTTTCCGTCTGGTTTGAATAAGTCAAGCCCAAGGCTAGGTTGGCTGTGATTGGCCAGGACTAGGAAAATGTGGTTAGGATGCAAACTCAAGCAAATATAACCCAGTGTGTCTGTGCAGCCATTGCTAAGCTCAGGCAGCAGGACCTGGATCCTCCTGCTTTGGGGTGGTTCTTCAATACTGCTGCTTACTCACCAGCAAACTGGGAAGACGGTGAGAGAGAAGGCAAGGTAAGGTCTCTTTGGTTTATGGGTACACATCAGTAAAGCTATCTTACTGAACAGGAAAGAAAGGAGGAGATTGAGATTTCCCTGGCTTTGTCTTCTTGCATGAGACTTTTAAAGGGTTGAACCAGAGGTTTGTGATCAGTTTTGCAAACTTCCTGTTGCCAAGTCTAGGCCCTTTTCATAGGCCACTGAACAGATAGGGCACATTTTAAACACTGGGAAAGATGGAAAAGACCCCTTTCACCTATCTAAGAAAGATCATATGAGACGAGGCAGAAGTTAAAACCAACTTCCTCTGAGGTCCATTCATACAGATGTCTCAGAATTAAGGGCCACTGACTTTTAACTTGTATCAAAACTGCACCCTGCCCCTGGGGTTTCTGCAGTGATCTCAAAGGGTGCTCAATTAATAGGGACTTGAAGAAGGAAGCGACAGAGTTCGGGGGGAATTTGATGTCACCGATGGAATTGACATTTTTCTGGGTGTTCCAGTGTGCCAGGAAGTCTTTTCTTTGAGCATGTCTTCTCGTGCATTTGGGGGACCCTGGCCCAATGACCTCCTTCCCGATTGCTCAGTCCCTGCTGAGAAATGGGACTGCTTTTGGCCTCTGAGACACAGTCCTAATTAATGACGGTTTGGTTTTTACCAGGTTGGCACTTCTTTATCTTCAAGGAATGAATTCATTGGCCCTTGTCCCCTTCCCCTAGTTGGGTCACAGCATTTACCTTTAATGACTAAAATCAAGGGTCTGAAGAAAACCTTAACAAATATTTCCTGGCAGCTCTGAGCAGCACAGGGTGGGGCGGCGCAAGTTATCAAATTCAATCCTCAAACACTGGCTGCTCCGCATCACTGCTCTGCTTTAGTCCTGCCTTAGCAGTAGACAAAGGGAGTTTGTTTTTATGTTTTTGCCAAGGTCCATACTAGATAATGGCGCATATTCTCTAAACCTGGCTTCATCCACCAAGGCTCAAGGACAGAATGGCCAGACTTGTGCCTCTTAATGAGCACAATATGCTTCCAAACAGCAAAGCTCCACGCAGTCCTCTCTGGGTGGGCTTTCATCCCACGTAGATCCATCAAGCCTGGCTTTTTCCTTTGCCTCTTGGGAGCATTCATCAGTCATATGTATTATCAGATTGCAAGCTCCTTGAGAGCAAGAATCAGGTAGGCATTTTAATTATATAAAGCCCCTATGCGACCATGGATGTGTGTAGGTGCTTGATAACAGTCAATAGATAATACCTCAACTAGAGATCCACACAGACTTCTCTTTACCACTTCCTCTCCCCACCAAAGGCCAGACACAGCAACACTTAAGGCCAAACACAGGCCCCTTAGTGTGTGTGGGAGGGTCTGGGGAAGCAGGGTCTGGGTGTGAAGGGGGTATGGGTGGGGGGCCTGGGTGGGCGGGGCAAGGAGAGCATCTGTCCACTGGCAGATCAGGCCATGCCCACCTTCCCCTGTTGGCACCTGCACTCTTTGTCCCAGGCACAGCCCTGCCATTTTACTTTCCCTTTTCTTCTGTGAGGTACAAGGAATATATTAGTCATAAAACAAAAGCAGGACAGATGGGCTGAGTTTTAGAATAGTTTACTTAAGCGGAAAAGTCTGGAATGTAAAAGCCCAAAGAGAAGGTCAAAGAGTTGACTGTGGAGAGGACCTGAGAAGATTTGGAAGGGGTGAGAGTGAGGAAAAATGTCCCAGTTTAGAAATATTTATTCTGACAAGCTTTTCTCCCCAGGTACCGCTGAATTTAGGTAAGCTTAGGAAGGATTACAATATATCAAAGTGACTAAAAGCACAGGTTTTAAAATCGGTTATGGATTTCATTCTACTATGTGATTCTGGGCAAATAATGTAACCTCTCTGAATCTCAGTTTTCCTACAATGTAAGATAAAATATGCTCAGCTTAGAATTAAATGAGATAACAAATTACCAACACAGGGCTTAACATATTTATCACCCCTTCAGTAAATAATCGTGGCTGTTACCAGAACTCTTAATGAGAGAAGTGGCAAGTGAGAGGCAGAACTTCCAGGTGGAGATCCCCAGACCAGCCAGGCTAACGATGCGAACTTGGACAGGTCATTCCCCCCATGACTGTGAAATAGCACAAGGATGCACCAGAAGGACATGGCAGGATGGCTGACAAGAAATTGGGAAGTGACTTAGGAGGAAAGCTGGATGGATGCCTGCTGGGAGAGGCATCATCTCCCTGCTTGCTCTGTGATGTTTCAGTCCCTAGAAGACGAGCCATGTCTCTGAGCAGCGCCTTCAGGGCTGTGGGCAATGACCCTGGGATCATCACCTGGAGAATAGAGGTGAGTGGGGTTGGAGGCACACCACACACCTTCCTCCTCACCCTGAATCTGGGGGTGGACTCTGGCCACCCAGGTCTGCTAGATGACACCCCTCCAGCAATCCTGTCTGCTGCCTGTGGTTTGGCAACAGTGAGAGGCAGCATCAAAGTGCACATTTTCCTACTCTTGACCCCTCCTGGGTGCTCAAAGCAGGTGGATGCCAGGTGAAGGAAATGTTCTTAGCCTTAGAGAACAGGGTTCCAAGCAAAAACAGGCTTGCCCTTTATCCAGCCATCTGCTCAGTGAGTCTGCACTTCTAGTAAATGCCCTAAAGAGATGGGTGGGGCCGGGGTGCACCCTGGAGACTGATACACCTGGCTACTTCTGTCAGAAAAAATGGAACCTGTCTTCCACAGGGTGCTCTGGCTCCTGCAAAGTAGAGGGGAGGTTTGAAGGCACTACACAGATTGGGGCACAGCTCATTCCTTCTCCCACCTGGGCTTGAGACCCTCTGGCTGACCTTGAGCTCCAGCAGTCTGTAGCTTGGAATGGCCCTAGCCTGGGCAGCCCTACCTACCTGATGTGAGGACCTGCTCCTTACCCCCACATCCCTCCTCTGAGCCCAATGAGTGCCTGCTGCATAAAACCCAGAGGTGATGCCGTATTCCACTATCCTCCGTTAGGAAGGGGAAGTCACAGCCTCTAACAAGTGGCTTAGAGCTTATGAGAGGCCCAGGCCACTTCCACTGGTTTAAGGCCCCTAGTTGATTTAAAAACCAATAGGTACTATTAGATGTTTAACACATACATTTTACATAGAATACATACAAAGTATGACTGCAAGTTTACCTCACTTGGAGGAAGCGATGAAAATCCACATCTGAAGCCATATTAATAGCCCTCCTAGGATAAGCCAGACATGCATGTGACAGATAAGGGCCCCCATCCATACTCCAAATATGGGACACCGGGCTTGGAGCCCTGTGCACTGCTGGCACTCACCACCACACCTCCCATAGTCCCACAGAATCCCAGCCTTCTGTTCTTTCAGTCCTTGGCCAGCACTGAGCGGTCAGAGTTGGGGAACGGTGTTGGAGGCACTGGTGCAGCTGCTCAGAAGAGGTTTTACTTGATAGCCTATATCGAACTCTTTTTCCTGCAAGGGAAGTGGCTCTCAAGACTCCTCACAGTGCAGCAGGACAGGACAGACAGGCTGGCAGTAGAGAGGAGGGTGGGGTGAGGGCAGGCACCCAGGTTCAGGCTGGGGCCATGCAAGCCAAGCTCAGAAGACAGGGTGGCCATCTTGCAATTCACAGCCACACCCTATAAGACCAGTGGGGACATCTCCCCTACCTCTTCCTTGCAGCCTGTGCCAAATAATTCAGAGTAGAGGGAGGCTGGGGAGCAGCAATGGGGAGGAGGGAATACAGCCTATACATACCCTTTGTCCTTCCAGAAAATGGAGCTGGCACTGGTGCCCCTGAATGCCCATGGCAACTTCTATGAGGGTGACTGCTACATCATCCTCTCGGTGAGCGCCATCCCCCCATTCCCACAAGCTTCTCCCCTGAGAGCCGGGCTCTACTGAAAGATCTGCTGATGATGCTACTCAGGTTCCTGGTATCTATCTTGCATTATACAGAACAGGCCTCCAGTTTGACTATCAAAGGCCATTCTTAGGCCAGGTTTTTACATATTGCATCAGAGGGTGGGGGTGGGGCCATCAGTCTAAACCTGAGTGAGTAGCGCACACGCAGCACTTCTCCCCCCAGGGGCCCAGACCCCAGATTAAAGTGGTGTTGAGGAACACCAGATAAATACAGGCCATATCTGGCCTCAAAGTACTCATTTTGGTTGTGGAAACTATTCCACGTAAACGGTGCCGACAGAGCCACACAGACACACAGATCAGCAAGGTAAGTCTGCACTTCAACTCAGAAAAGGTCCCTTTTGGTCTCCATTTATTTGGGGAACAATAAGCTATCAACTTTGCCCAAATGTGGGGAGGAATCAGGGCTGCCAGACCTTGAGCCGCACAGCAGGTTTGCACAGGGAGAGGCTCAGAGCCTGCCAAGGGCAAGACATAAGCCACTGTACGCTGCATTCTTCCCACGCCAGAAAGGCCAGCAGCAAACGGGAGGTAAGCCGACCCCTGACCTGACTTCTCTGGCTACATCCCAGACACGGAGAGTGGGCAGTCTCCTGTCCCAGGACATCCACTTCTGGATCGGGAAGGACTCCTCCCAGGACGAGCAGAGCTGCGCAGCCATCTACACTACACAGCTGGATGACTACCTGGGGGGTAGCCCTGTGCAGCACCGAGAGGTCCAGTACCATGAGTCTGACACCTTTCGCGGCTACTTCAAGCAGGGCATCATGTGAGTCCTTACACAAGACATATAGAGCAAGGACATAAGTGGCAGTTTATCTCAGAGAAAACCCAAAGGGGCAATAAATATATGAAGAAAGTAATCAGAGAAATGCAAATCAAAACAAAGCTATCATTTGTGCCTACCAGAGTAGCGCAAATTAGAGAGCTGGGTGGTACCAAGTGTTGGGGAGGCTGTGGGGAAATGAGAGCCCTTGTGCCCTGCTGGTGGGAGGGAGGACTGGTACAGCACTCCGGAGAATAATCTGCTGCCACTGAGGCAAAACCCACTTCTAAGTGTATAACTCAAAGGAATTCTCCAGTTCCATAAGGGCACATGAACCAGAATGTTCGCAGAAGTATCATTAGGGGTGGAGGGAAGCTGCAGTCAATGTAGAATACCCGTCACTGGGAGACTGGACAGGAAAAATACTCCATGACACCAAAGAGTATGATGCAGCAGCTGGAAACAACGAATTAGATACACACCTAATAGGCAGACAGAGCTTAAAAACATGATGTTTAGTGAACACAGTAAGAAACAGCACTGAGGTATGTAACAGAATGCCAATTTCTGTTTAAAAAAATATATATGCATGCAAAACAACAGGACACGTGTTACCAGAATGAAAATAAAAAGATAGATGTTAAACTGTTAGAATGGTGACCTATGGCGGGGAGGAGACTGGGAGTGGAGTATGCAGATAAAAGGGAATATAAATACTTAAAACAAGAGAGGGGTCTGATAAAGGCCAATGATACTGTTCCATAAACTGAGGAGTCTCATTAACTCAAAACTTTGCACTCAAGATTGAAAACAAAAAGAAATTCCAACGAGCTCAAGAATTCTGAGGCTGGTCCAAAGCCAGTTTCGCGCGCAGATCAACAGTCTCCACTGACTGAGGACCTGCCCCTTTGCTTCAGGGTGGCTCTCTGCATGCCCTTCCTGTGCAGGCCGCCTGGGATGCAGGCTAGGTTGGGGTGAGTGCAAAGGGGTGGGAGAACTGATTTCTGCAGTGGGTGAGTCTTAAGGCCATGATGTCATTCACGCTCCTGCTACTGCCTGACTTGTGCCCCTCTCCCCGTCACACACTGATTCACACAATTTCTAGAACAAAACAAGCTCTTTCAGCACTGTGGAGTCTTTATCACTCATGTTCCCTCTGTTAGGAGCACTAGTTCTCTGGGTGTTAGTTCCTATTCCTCTTAATGTCTCAGCTGAATGTCTCTTCTGAGAAAGCTGCCCTGACCACTCTGTCAGAAAGTCTATCGCTATGTCTACTTCTGTGGCAGCGGTTACCACCATCTGGATTTACCTTATTTACTGTCGTCACCCATATGGGCAGAGATTGCATCTGTGTAATTCACCACTGTCTCCCCCATACCCGACACATAGCAAGTGCTCAATAAATAACTGAATGGATGTTCTCTCAGCTACAAGAAGGGGGGTGTGGCCTCTGGGATGAAGCATGTGGAGACCAACACCTATGATGTGAAGAGGTTATTACATGTGAAAGGAAAGAGAAACATCAGGGCCACTGAGGTAAGTCCTGCCCATTGTCTGTCCTGGGCCCAAGGCCTCTCTACTTGGTACCTAAGAATTCCTCCTGAACAATGTCTACCTCTCATCTGCAGGTGGAAATGAGCTGGGACAGTTTTAACCGAGGAGATGTCTTCTTGCTGGACCTTGGGAAGGTCATCATCCAATGGAATGGGCCAGAGAGCAACAGTGGGGAGCGCCTAAAGGTACGGCTCTTCCCATTCTTGTCACTCACTTCTCTCCCTCGGGCCTGGTCATGGGACTTGGCTCAATCAGGTGCTTTTTTCTTCTTCCTTCCTCACTGGCTCTTTTCTGAGATTCAAGCCGGACCCCTACCTTGGAGCAGAATCTCTTTTAGAAAGAGGCCAAGTACCTGACTCTGTGACTCACCCCTGAGCTCCTCAGCATCAGAATGACTGTGTCTGGAGTCCAGGCTGCTCCTCCCAAAGCCATCAGGCAGAAAGGGGGCCCAGAGGAGCTGAGTGCTTCCATGGGCTTCTTTGACAGGCTATGCTTCTGGCAAAGGATATTCGGGACAGAGAGCGAGGGGGCCGTGCTGAAATAGGAGTGATCGAGGGAGACAAGGAGGCAGCAAGCCTGGCACTGATGAAGGTCCTTCAGGACACCCTCGGCCGACGCTCCATTATCAAGCCTGCTGTCCCCGATGAGATCATAGATCAGCAGCAGAAATCAAATATCATGTTGTATCAGTGAGTAGTTAAACCTGGTGGCTGGTTGAAGTTGGGGTGGGTGGAGGGAAGGTATCCCCTAGAAAACTAAGCACTCCTGCTTGGCTCCTTGTTTTGGGTGCTGGCATCTGGCTTTTAGTCTTTTTCTAAAGCGGTTTTTAGAAGGATCTTGGTGATCCCCACTCAGGGAGGCAGCTGCCATCTGTTGTCAACAACTCTTCTTGGTCTCTAAAAGACCATTCCTTTACTCGGGTCTATACATGCCTGTCCCAGGAATGTGGACAGGATAACGTTTGGAGAGAGAGTCACAAAATCTCCTCTAGAGAACAGAGTCCTCAGCATCCCGTCTGCATTCAAGCTACACCTATCATAAGAAGTCAAATTCTACTCAGAAACTCCATACTAAAACAAAGCCAGGAAAATATCAAATGACAACAAGATGCTTTGTAGGAGAGAAGGCACAAACTAACCACTCCCCTTCTCCAGTGTCTCAGACTCAGCCGGGCAGCTGGCGGTCACAGAGGTAGCAACAAGGCCTCTGGTCCAGGACTTGCTGAACCACGATGTAAGTAGAATGTGGGTAGGCGTGGTTTAAGGTGGCCAGGCCTGGCTTCGGGGGCAGACCCTGGGGAAAGGCCTTACCATGGTCTTGAGCAGCAGTAACCACTTTTATCCCTGATTGCTTCAGGACTGCTACATCCTGGACCAAAGTGGGACCAAGATCTATGTGTGGAAAGGAAGAGGAGCCACAAAGGTTGAGAAACAGATGGCCATGTCTAAGGCCCTGGTAGGAGCTACAGATGTACAATACTGTCCAAAAAATTCTGTCCAAAACACTTCAGGTGTGCTCAGAAAGCCATACCAGGCACGTGAGCATGTAACATCACAGTTATAAACATGGACTTCCAAGTCAGACAGACAAATTGGGATTCAAATCCAGGTTTGATACCATCTCCTGGGGTTGTTGTAAGGATTAAATAACATTTGTAAAGCACTCAGAACAGTACACTGGCTCAATAAAAGGTGGCTGTTATTACTGAAGGGGATGGATATCACTTATCAAGGTTAATGGCCCTGTCCTCAAGGAGCTTATGATATCGTGCAGACCCAGGCAGATGAACCAATCAGAATGCACTTACAAAGCAATAAATGGGCAAATGAATGTGATACAGTCAGTAGAGTACGTGAGTACTGAAAGAGCAGAGTACAGAGGATCTTGTGCACACATTAAAAAAAATAGTAATTATCAATAAAGAGATGCCAAAATGTTCTGCTCAACCCTTTCCTTGAGGAAGGTAACTTGATTCCTAGACAGAATAAGTTAGAATTCAACCCTGACTCCCAGAAGAGAGCAATCCTACCAACTGGCTTCAAAGGGGTGAATCGCCAGCCAAGCAAAGAACCCAGTACATTCCTCGATTGACCTGCCTTTTGGGGATGGGGGTGTCTGCAGAATTTTATCAAGATGAAGGGCTACGCCAGCAGCACCAACGTGGAGACCGTCAATGATGGTGCTGAGTCAGCCATGTTTAAGCAGCTATTCCAGAAGTGGTCAGTGAAGGAGCAGACCACGGGCCTGGGGAAAACGTTCAGCATTGGTAAAATCGGTAAGACTGCCCTAATTGTCTTCTCACTGCTTGGACTCTAGACGGGCAGACACAGATGCTTTTCACGAACTTGGCTTCTCTCAAACCCTTCTCTTCAGCTAAAGTTGTCCAGGATAAATTTGATGTGACTCTGCTACATACTAAACCAGAGGTAGCTGCCCAGGAAAGAATGGTCGATGATGGCAACGGAAAAATTGAGGTAAATCTAATGATTCACATCTCAGGGCAGGCAGACAGCACTGGCCCTCCTGGCTCTTCTGTGGTAGAGGAGGAGGCAGGTGATTCTGGGTCTGTTTTGCTTTCCTTTTCACCTCTGGCACCTCAGAAGTATTCTCTAATTGGAGTCCAAGTCTGCAGTTTTCCCTCAGTTTCTTGGGGAAGTGAAAGGCAGATACCTCAGTGAGCTGTCAATTACTTATCTGGCAGATCTATTCAAATCCTCTCTGAGCTGTGGTGGGGAGGCGCCTAACCAGAGACATCCAGTTCTTCTCCAGATTCAAATTATGCAAATGCGATGAGCCCTCACCACTGAGAAAGCAGCAGCGAGGGACAGGGGGACTTCAAGTAGACAGACGTTAGCGCCTTACCTGTGGGGATTCACTGCTAAGCATGGCCATTCCCTTCAGGCAGCTGTCTCTTCAAATAGGATTCTGATCTCTGGGGAATTGTGTCTCCTCTGTGCCCAGGTCTGGAGAATTGAAAACCTAGAGCTGGTCCCCGTGGAGCATCAGTGGTATGGCTTCTTTTATGGGGGAGACTGCTATCTGGTTCTCTACACATATGAGGTTTACGGGAAGCTGCATTACATCCTGTACATCTGGCAGGTAGGCCTGGAGCAGGCTCTCAGCTTTGAAAGATGATGCTTCCTCTGGCCACTGAGCTGGGGCAGGGGTAGCAGGGTCTCATCCCTCCTGTCACTATTGCAGGGCCGCCATGCCTCACAGGACGAGCTAACAGCCTCTGCATACCAGGCGGTGGAGGTGGATCAGCAGTTTGATGGGGCCCCTGTGCAGGTTCGGGTGATCATGGGGAAGGAGCCACGCCACTTCATGGCCATCTTCAAAGGAAAGCTGGTTATCTTTGAGGTGAGAACCATCAGATAAAGTTACACCATAAGCAGGAATGCTCAGAACTAACAAGCCAGCAGAGGCTACACTGGAGGAGAGGAATGGGAAGCAGGGTAGACATTGTCAAGAGGGGGTTAATCTAAGATACTGAAGTGAATACCAACTGCCCAGGGCTTCAAGTCCAAACCACTGCCTAATTCATGTTCAACAACTTCCATAACCTGACCCATATTACCTGTGAATGTGCATTACCCTCAGCTCCCTAACCTACACACTCCACTCTGGTTAGGTGTGTCTCTTCACTAGACCTCACACGTGCTGTATCATTCCCTGTCCACCCCGCCATCGAATGTGCCCTTTCAAATTCAAGTCCTACTTCTTCCATGAGACCCTGGCTGAAGCATTGCCAAAAATGTGCAATGTCACATGCTTGATACACACAAGTCTGTGGTCACGTCCTAGTCTTGCCATTTATTAACTGGGTTTCTTAGCCTGTTTCCCCATCTGTACTGTGGGATCATAATACTACTTCACAGGGTTACTTGGATGATCAATGAAATGATGTAGATAAGGCAGTAGCCACAGAGCCTGGCATTTAGCAGAGGTCTCAGAATGAAAGCTTACATTATTGGTATCATAACTCCAACTCAACTCACCTCTCCCAGTAAGCCTACAAGCTCCTCAAGGGCAAAGACAGTGACAAGTACATCCATGTTCCCCACAACAGCTAGCCCAGTGCTCTGCTCACATGGTGCACCTTAGATCTAGACTATGGTCTTCTCCTTCTCTCTAGGGTGGGACTTCCAGGAAGGGAAATGCCGAACCCGATCCTCCGGTAAGGCTCTTCCAGATTCAAGGAAATGACAAATCAAACACTAAAGCAGTGGAGGTTCCAGCCTTCACCTCCTCCTTAAACTCCAATGATGTCTTTCTGCTGCAGACCCAAACAGAGCACTACCTGTGGTATGGCAAGGTAGGATGGTTAGGCCTTGTGCCCACCCTCTTGTCAGCAAGGGCAAAAGAACTAAAGGGTAGGCTGGAGCAGTCCACAAAAAGAGGAGCCTTTTTCCTAAAAGATCTTCAAAAGGACCGCCCACATTTCCCATGATTTAGGCCTCCAATTATAAAGTCAATGACAGCACTGCTCACATCCAGGAGACACTCCATAAACTTCATAAATAAATGGATGGAGGCTGAATAAGTCGATCTTTCCACACCAGTTTGGTGGATTGTAATAGGACAGGCATTACCACTGAACAAGAACACTAAAAATGTGATTTTGTCAATTCAGATTGCATCTGAATTAAAAAGTACCGAAATTGTTTTACAAAAGAGAATTGAACAGGAAAAGGTGCTCAACATCATTAGTCATTAGGGAAATGCAAATGAGAACCTAATGAGATACCACTACACACCTATTAAGTGCAGATGAGGATGCAGGGCAACAGGAACTCTCACATATTGCTGGTGGGAATACAAATACGGCCTTTGAAAATCAATTGGACAGTTTCTTATAAAACATACACTTACCATATGATCCAGCAATCCCACCCCTGGGTATTTACCCATGTGAAATAAACTATCTTCACACAAAAACATGTACATGAATGTTTATAGCACCTTTATTCATAAGCACCGACTGGAAGCAACTCAGCTGGAGAATGGATAAACGAGCAGTGGTACATCCATACCATGGAATACCACTCAGCAACACAAAGGACAAGCTGTTGATACAAAAAGGGTGACTCTCCAGTGCATTACACTAAGTGAAAGAAGCAGACTCAAAGGCTACATAGTGTATGATTCCATTTATGACCTTCTGGAAAAGGCAAAACTATCATGATGCAGAAGAGGGTAGTAGTTGCCAGAGATTAAGGATTCAGAAGGGTTTGACCTCAAAGGGTCAAGGTAATGTTCTGATTCTTTGTTGTGGAAGTGGTAATATGATTCTATGCATTTGTCAAGACTCATAGAAATATATGCCCAAAAGAGTGAATAATCCTGTATTTAATTGTAAAAATAAGTTTAAATTTTCTTAAAAAAAAAAAAAAATCAAAAGTAGCTGCTAAAATTCCAACTGAAGCAAAAACAAAAGTGACTCCTGTTAACATCCATTGTGCATTTCAGAGTCTAGTCCTGTTCTTTGCCACCCGTGTTTTCCTCCCCTCACCCCTTCCCAGCACAAACACACACCTATCTCTCCCTGTCCTGAGGTACCATGGCTGAGAAGCTGATCCTGGCTACACTGAGTTATTGGTCTCAAGGTTTTTTTCCACATCAATGTGTTCATGTGTGACTAACATGTGTTCTCCTCACCGTACCTGCAGGGGTCTAGTGGGGATGAACGGGCAATGGCTAAGGAGCTGGCCAGGCTTCTCTGCAATGGCACCGAGGATGCTGTGGCTGAGGGCCAGGAGCCAACAGAGTTCTGGGACTTACTGGGAGGGAAAACTCCCTATGCCAATGACAAAAGGTATGGGACTAACAGCATCCCCTCCTTTTGGCTCCCCCTGCCTCACAGGTTTGTGAACTGCACATGATTTCTAAGCAGCTCAGTTCCTCTAAATGTATTGCAGACTACAGCAGGAAATCCTAGATGTCCAGTCCCGTCTCTTTGAATGTTCCAATAAGACTGGCCAATTCATTGTCACTGAGATCACAGATTTCACCCAGGATGACCTGAACCCAGGTGATGTGATGCTCCTGGATACCTGGGACCAGGTAAGACATAGCCAGAGTGCTTGGAACAAATGACAAAGATCCTCATAGTTTCAGTTATTTTTGTGTAGTACCTCCCCCGCCAGGATTAACCCAGGGTAGCCCTGGACCATCCCCAAGTCAATCAAGCAATTGTTAATGGTGACCAAGGAAAGAGCCTGTTTTTTGCCAGGATTAGAGAGAAGAGATTGTTGTTTAAAACTCATCTTCCTGGGAATTTTCCCCCCTTGCTCCAGGAAAATCAGGCCATCCTATCACCATGTATTTCTTTCCCTTGGGATCAATAGCGGCAGACTCCACACTGAGAGATATGGGTCTTTTAGGGAATGAAGGGGTGAGAAAGGGGTATCATCAAAGCAGCTCCTCTGTGATATCCCATTTTCTTCAATTTGGCTCAGAAAAAATACTCAGCACCTCCTCTGTTCTAGTCACCGTGCTAGGTGTGGTGTCACCTAGGTGAAAAGGCCCATCCTGCTCTCAGACTTTACAGGCTAATGGAAGGTAGGGTGGGGACAAGACATAGAAACATCATTTTACTATGATGGAGATATATATGTGGTGCCATGGGAGCACAATTAGGGGCACTCACATGGTTTAGGGGCTCAGAGACAACTTCCTGGAGGAGATGGCTCCCAGACTAAATCTCAAAGGATAAGTAGGCATTAATCAGGTAAAGAGGGCATTCCAGGCAAAGGAAATAGCACAAGTAAAAGGCAAGCCATGAAAGAGTCGAGTATACAGGAAACTATAAATAATATTATCAGAGCATAAAATAGAGAGTTAAAGAACATCATAGAGATGGAGCAGAAGAAATGGATATGGACCTTACCTACCACGTCAAGAAGTTTGAAATTTATCCTGGAGAGCTACTAAAATTTAAATAGGTGAGTGACAAGGTCAGACTGTGCTTTAGATCAGGGTCCATAGCGGTCCGTGGCCTATTAGGAACTGGGCTGCACGGCAGGAAGAGAGCAGTGGGTGAGCGAGTAAAGCTTCATCTGTATTTGTAGCCACTCCCCAGTGTTCGCATCACCGCCTCAGCTCCACCTCAAATCATCGGGCATTAGATTCTCATAGGAGCACCAGTCCCTGGAGCCAAAAAGGTTGGCGACCATTGCTTTAGATAGAGCACTCCAGCAAGTGTAGGAGAGGAGGGATGCAGGTGAGAACAAAAGAAGATTATACTGGGAGGTTGCTCAGTAGGCTATTGTTAATAGTCCAGTAGGAGCTGCTACAGGCCCACATAGGAACAGTGGACTAGGGATAGAGGGATGGAGTAGGGATGGAGAGATGGTGACAGATTTGTCAAAATGCATAGGAAGTAAACTGGCTGGCCTTGGTGACATCACTGGACATGAGGGGCATCTAGGATGACTCCCAGGTTACTGCCTTAGGAACGATGGGGTGGATGCCATTCATCAAGAATGGAGACACAGACACAAGTTTAGAAAAGAAGAGCTACATTTTGGGGGTGTTAGATTTGAGGTGCTTAAAGACAGCCAAGAGGAGGTGTTTTACATGAAGTTGGATTCAGGAAGCTGAAGTTCAGAGAGCTCAGGACTGGAGGTGTAGATATGGGAGAAACACATGGCTATTAAAATCACAAATCAAGATGATATTGAGTAAAGCTTTTTTTTGCTGAGGCTGTGAATTGCTGAGGGGGAAAATCGGGCAGTGCTTATGACCTACCGCTTAGTCTCTGGTATGAGAGAATTAACAAACATTCAATCTCTACCACAACAGGTGTTCTTGTGGATTGGGGCTGAGGCCAATGTCACAGAGAAGGAAAGTGCTCTAGCTACCGCCCAGGAGTACCTGCACACTCATCCGAGTGGCCGAGACGCTGACACACCGATCCTGATTATTAAACAGGGGTTCGAGCCTCCCACCTTCACAGGCTGGTTCTTGGCCTGGGACTCTCGCATTTGGAGCGTAAGAACAGGGTGGATGGGGCAGACATTCTTACTGCCAGGGACATCAGCATTAATAGCTCAGTGGGAAGGAGGGGTACTCGAGGGCTAAGTAAACCCAGGACCACATGCCCCCCAGTCCTCTCCCCTCCCTACTTACTTTTCTTCTCTTTCCCACCCACCACAGCATGAAGTCAGGTTAAAGAATTCACAGCTTGTCTCAGGAATAAGCAGCACGGAGAAGTAATAATGTTTAGAAAGTATATCCACACACATCATCTTTTTGAGCTTTACAACCATTCTGATAGCTAGGGTAAACTTTGTTTCCCATGTTATAAAGGAGGAAGCTTAGAAGGGAAATTATTTGTCTAAAGTCACAATTAACCATTAGGAGAAGCTAGGTTTTCCAACTCCTAGTCAATTTGCTCTGTCTTAAGTCTTATATAGAAGATTGAGGGACCGCCAGCAAAGAATGCAGATCATGTTTACATACTTTCCAATCCTGCATGGGCCCAGAAGGGGGGGATTTTCATTTTTGCTCATTCCCGAAATATCTGCTGAGTCCCTGGCTTTTTTGCTTCTCTCGAGGGCACAGACAAGGCCGGAGATGGCCCTCTGCTATGTGCAGCACCTCATCCTGTGTTTTTTCTCTCTTCTTTTCAGGCAGGGAAATCATATGAACAGTTAAAAGAAGAGCTGGGAGACGCTGCTGCAATCACGAGAATCACTGCTGTGCGTTTCTTGGAGGAGCAGTAACACAGTCGACCAGAGCCAGAGAGAAACAGCAAATGTTACAGATGCCACATGGGCGAAACCCCATTATGTCCTTCTTATTCTAGTGGTCTTTTCTGATACGAAGATTGTTTTAATCAGTAGAAAAGCAAGTCTGAGTCAAGTTCCTTATTTTACTGCCTTCCAAAATTTAGAAGGAACTTGCTGTCTTAAAAAAAGACTAACAAAAACAAAAAGTAATTTTATTATTCAACTCTGTCACTCAGGGTGGATTAAATTTACTGGCAGCATTTTTCAGAAATAATAAGCTTCTAACCTAAATGATATGTTTATCAGTTTCCGATAGTAGAGTCCACAGAAACTCAGGCCATTACCCCTATTTTAATGGCTAAAAGAAGTGGAGCCTCTGGCCAAGAATCCAAAAGCAAGTTAAAATCAGGATGAGCACATGGCACCAGGTGGTCCAAACCATCAGGCAATTTTGTCCTTTGTGCTGTACAAACTCAAGATTCCAAAGCTAATGGTGATGTAGCATCTTTAGAATGTATTTAGGAAAAGTATGACTTCAATTTGAAGTCATTTAAGGGCTGGAAATGTAGAGCCTAAATAAAAGTGCCAAGAGAAGGGATGTGATCACAATATTTAAATGAGATTTAAGGACAGCATTTATGCCAAACCAGCTACACAGGATTTACCTTAGACTTACTAGATCAGCTTTCCCAAGAAGGCCTCCAAAAGCTGAATATTTTAGATTCTGACATGCAGCCAGGTTTGGGGACCATTGTTCTAAAAGGGTGAAGGGTATAAACCAAAATCTTAAATATTATACATACAGAACTTCAATTGCACAAACACAAACAGTCTTTTATCCTGTGTCTGTGTTGTCATCTTACCTAGGACATGAGGAACACAACCCTCTCCCTGAATTCTGAGCCAAAATATTACCCTATAGAAGTTCTGTTGAAAAACCAGAATCAAGAGCTGCCTGAGGATGTGGACCCTGCCAAAAAGGAGGTGAGTAGCTGGAGGAACTGTCTGATGTAAGTGGAGCTCTCCATGAGTAAAGCACCCATCTCAGTATATGGCCTAGGACAGTTCCGGAACATTGTTAAGCACTCAACAGATGTTTGAGCTACCCAGTAGCTCAAGCTAAAAACTCAAGGCTCCTTTCTTGATTCTTTCTTCTCACCTCCCACATCAATCTATGAGCTAGCTTCTGTCCACTTCTCTCCATCTCTCTGCTGCCAGTCCGGTCCAGCCATCGTGGACTACTGCAATAGTCCTTCAACTGGTTTCCACCTCTGTTCCCTACGACCTGTTCCCCACATAACAACAAATGGGCTTTTAAAACAGATGACACTTCTATTTAAAACACCTTGAATGGCTTCCCACTGCACTTGGTGAAGAATCCAAAGTCCTTTCCACAGCCTGCAAGGCCCTATCCAATCTGACCCCTACCTCTCTGTCTGATTTCATCTCACATACCACTACCCTCTTTGCTTAGCCCCCTTCAGCCAGTGGCTGCTCTTCTGTTCCTCGAACATGCTCAGTTCAGCCTCTGAGCCTTTACACTTGCTATTGCTCCTGCCTGAAAAATCATTCTCCCAGATCATTACAGAGCCAATTCCTTCTCATTATTTAGGTCTCAGCTCCAATGTCACCTCTCCAGGAAGGCCTTCCCTGATGGCCCTAACACTGCTTCCTGCACCCCCTCCAGTCCCCTTATACTTGTTTATTGTCTAGTTCCCCCTCTAGTAATACCCTCAAGAGCAAGGACCTTGTCTGTCTTGTTCATCATCACATTCTCAGCTTTTCAGCACCTAAAACAGTGCCTGGCAGATAGTAGGCACTTCTTAAGTTTTGGTTGAATGAATCAACATATTCATGTTGAATGAATTAATTTATTTTCGCCTTGAAGGATCTGATTTGGGAAGGGGTCTCTGGATTTTCCAATGTCTTATCTAACCAACTCTTAAGTATCTGAACTACAACTTTCTTGAAAATGGAGGCCATATCTCAGTCATTTTACTTGGAAAGAAAATATTCATTAAGTATCAATAAATAAATGTTAGGAAAATTTTATGCTCTCAACAAGATCCATCTGATTTTGTATTTGAAAATGTCTGGATTAAAATGGCAGAAAAGGGCATAAAGCAAGGAACCATCATTTGATTTAGTTCTCAATTTAGCCAAACCTGTCTAGAATTCATATGTAATATATAGCCTATTTCTTGTTCTTTTGGCAAGAAACTAGTGCCAGATGGAACTGTGAGAGCAGTGAATCCTCTCAGTTCTTCCATGGGCCAAGATGGGACTCTACAACCTGAAGAATTCTCCAGTGAATAACTTAAGTCTATTACAGACTTTCTGAAAATTCATTCTACTTCCCTTTCAAGGACCTACTTCTCTTGGCCCCATTCTCCCAAACTCTGTTGGTGTTGGTAGATGCCATGTCTTCCTTCTAACTGGAAATTGTGTTTTCTCTCTCAGAATTACCTCACTGAACAGGACTTTATTTCTGTGTTTGGCATCACAAGAGGGCAATTTGCTGCTCTGCCTGGCTGGAAACAGCTCCAAATGAAGAAAGAAAAGGGACTCTTTTAAGGCAAGAAAGTATATACGCCTATTGAAAGACCACAGAAGAGAGCAGGCAGTGCCAATATCAAGAAAGAATTTATCTATCAATTGTTGCCTAACATCCAGCTACTTAATTTAGATTAAAAAGGGTCTGCAAATCACAGCATGTTCTCCATTTTTCTCACCCTTGAATTGCTCAGTTGTTATATACCTAAAATATTAACTACCCACTTTTTGATTCTTGTGGCCTTCTAGCTAAAGCCTCAGCAGAAAGTACTAAAACTACATGAATCTGGAGAAGTCAAAAATAAGAGAACGAAAAAACCCACTAAGTTTAAAATGTTTAATATTAAGGCAAGGACCTAAGTTTGTTTTAAATTTTAAAATCAGTATATCCAAAACCTATTTAACCCACAAATCACTGAATTTAATCACATGTATACCCCAAAGCCAAAATCCAAATGCCCAGATCTGTATGTGCCTAGCTTTTTTCCCTTTCAAATAAAGATACCTGTATGAGCAAATGAGAGTTCTTTTCAGTATTGTGGGTTTGCTTGTTACAGTAATTATTTGATGTTATATTAGGAGAAATATCCCAGTACCAGGGAAGTAAAGAGACACTGCTGAGCGAGCTCTCTGGATAACTGAAGCACTGTAATTCCTGTTTCTGGCACAAGAATGCCAAAATCTGCCTTACAGCTGTCCAGGAAACCTCAATCCGCACCCATCCACACCCCATTATCCAAAAGAGAAACAGGGCCATGTGTTATTAATTTCAGTAATGAGGCCAGACCAGTGTGTATACCACTGCAGAGAGCCTTCAGAGCATACTACAGACATCAACAAATGAACCACATTTTCCAGACAACTCTGTTTGAGTCAACAATTCCAAAGAAATCCACGTGGCAGGAGTGATATAACTGGGAAGTTCCAGGGTGGAAGCATAGTCCAAAGCATCACGAAGCAAAAACAAAACAAGAGAGTTCCATGTCACAGGAGAAAAACGATAGAATGAGTTAGAATTATTAAGGACACCATAATAAATCTATGTTGAAAGGAGAAGCAGCACAACTGTTGATGCCTGTTCTCTCAGACTCTGTCAGTCACTTCAATTAGGCCCACCTGTTGTTTTCTAAAATGTGTCACAAGAAATACACAAAAAAGCTAAACCTAGCATTACGCAAACAAGAAAAAAGACTACTCTTTATTATGTAACAATGTTATTTAATAACTTTATCTTTGAAGTATAATTTCATTACAAACTCAAATAAAAAACATTCTGGGTTTGAAGAGGCTTAGGAAATAACTTTTGATAATAATGTCCAGAACTAAGAATAAACATTTCCTCCTGGGCCAAGTCTCTGGAGTCTATTCAGCCTCTGCTGCCTCTTCTCCTTCTCCACATTCAAATCGCACAAAGTCTACTACAGATACCCCCTGGGGCTGCACATACTGTCCCAACGTGATAGAGGGATCCAGCAAGTATGGTTGGGACAGCATCTTGGTTTCGGCCTCGCCTCCAGGCTCATCATCCAGGGAGCCAACAGAGAGTGGGGCCATGCCCACCACGTGCTGCCCAAGGCGGCGACCAAGGTCTTCGAGGTTTGCTGTCTGCTCAGACGTCTCGCAGATGACCAGGGCCCCATATTTCCCCAGCACCAGGTTGTGGAGCGAGGGACTGTGTGTTGCTCCATGGACATAAGAGCCAACATAGAACCCAGCTGGCACCTTCACCCATGCAGCTCGTTTAAGAATCATGTTTTCTCCCAGTTTCCCTATAAAAAAGCAAAAACAAAAAACATCCTTCCAGAATATGATGCCTTTGGTAGTTCCAAAATATGCACAGAAGTGGCCAAGTTTGGGAGACAGTCCTCTGCATTTACACTGTAGATATGCTATAAGAAGGAAATATTATTTTCAATTTACAGAGTCAAAGGTATGCGCAAGGGGAATGGAGAGTACCTTTATGGAGCACCAAGTACGTGCCAGGCACACTATGTTTAAAAACATAGGCTATGTTGTCACACAGACTCTGGACTCAGGTCTCAGCTCTGTCTCTTACAAACAATATGATCTGAGGCATATGACTTAATGGCATAACCCCATTTACTAATTTATCAAGCCTTAATTTCTTCATCTGTAAAATGCAGATGATACCGCTTACAATAACCTGAAAGCAGGGTTATTAGAAGAAACAAATAATATATGTAAAAGCATTTATTACAGTATTTGGCACATAATGAGCACTCAAATGCTGGTTATTATTATTAAACTTTGGCTTAGACAGCTTAAGTAACCTGTGTAAGGTTACATAGCTAATACATGGCAAAGCCAGAATTAATACTCATATCTGACTCCAATGCAATTGTTTTTCACCACCAAATTAGTTTCTCCCAAATACCACAACTGACAAAGACAACTCCTGATCATCCACTGTATCAGGGAAAAGTCCACAACTAAAAAGCCCCAGAAAATCCAAAATCTCATGACATCTGATGGCTTCAACTTCCTCTCATTCCCAAAAAAAAAAAAGGTCAAATTTTCATAGGTGTTTATGAGAACGAATTCTAGCTTTCCCCTTTCTCTTGGGATGCTCTCCCCACTAAAAGAAGTCCAAATAAGCCAAAAGGCAGGAATGGGTAGGAGAATAAACAAAGGGGTCTAGATAAATATCCCTGCATTAGCCATGGTTATGTCTAAAAGTGGAGTATCCAGAAACCAGAAAGAAGCTTAAAAACAGCTCAAACCATCTACCCAACAGATAATTCTGAGAAACTGACAAGGCTAAAACACCCGGTTCTTCCAGAATTTCTTAATAAGTCCCATACACAGCTGGCTGTCTGGTTTCACATCCATGACTCACTGAAACATTATACATACTTCAAGATGATCTGATAAAAACTTAAAATTGATGCCTTGACTGGAAAAATCAAATGAGCAATAAATTCCCAGCAAACTTAAACCTCAGGCTTACTCCTCCCCGCCCCATCAAGGACATACAGGAAGAAGGCAAAATCCCCACTAGTCCCACCACAATAATCCAGATATGGTTCCTATAGCCAGTGGGATCTGAAAGACTGTACCTTCACAAATTCAGGATCAGATGTTTATAAAAGGTTAAATTCCTAAAAAAAGATGCCCCTAAATTTTCCTGGACCCTTTATAAAGAAGGTGAAATGACCTTTGATATACTGTTTCCTCTATAGTGTACAGAGTAGCAGTCAGCTGAAAGTTAAAATCCTATCTCTGCCTAATGACATGCTTTGTTTGGTCAACAGATATCTGCAGTGACATCTGCAGAGTGTTGAAATATTTTTGATTAGTTACAAACAGCCAAAAACTGAGATTTTTTTAATACAAATCTAAATTCTTTCAAAGGAATTTAAAAATTCTGACAACACTGGAACCCAATTTTCCCCAAGTTAACAACTGGATAGAGCTTAGTAATAGTTCATTCACTTCAGCAAAGTATGAGCTTTTCAGAGTCCTACTGTTTCCTAATATCTAACACACAACCCACTTCGCACATTAATATTACATGACCCTTGTAGGCGCATGAGCTTACAATTCTTGATCTAGATTTGGAGGAATACTAAAGATACTACAAGATCCAGTTCTTAATTTCCAGTTTCCAGAATTCTTACAAATACTTACCAATTGCTAAGGCCAGCTGATCCTTGAGACAGCCTTCTCTCTCAGGCCCAGCAGGAAGTTCAGAGAGCTCAGAGGAATTCAAAAAGCCCTAAGTGCACACACACGTGGGTGCGCACACACACACACACACACGCAAACACAAAACACAAATCAGTTCTGTAATATTCAAATTATCAAAAAACAAAAAAAAACTATTTCTTGGAAAATGATTATTCTATCACTACACCACCCCCAATTCCACTCCACTCCTATCCTCTGGCCTAACTTCTTAGAATGTAGTTTCCTAAAATCAGGAACAATATTTCACACAGTCATAAAAATTTAAAGCTAAAAAGGTTTGCAGATTATTGGTAAGAATGCAAAATGGTACAAATCCAAAGGAGGGGAACTGGACAATAGCTAACAAAACTACATATATATAAACATATATTTTTAGCCTTTGACCTTATTATCCTATTTCTAGGAATTTATCCTGACAATACACTTCCAACAATATGAGCATACACATGCACAAAGCTATGCATTTTCTAACTGTAAAATATTATAAAGAGCCTAAATGCCCAAACATAAGAGAGGACTGGTTGAATAAATCATAGCACAGCCAGCCATACAGTGGAATACTATGCAGCTGGAAAAAAGAAAACAGGTGAGCTCCATGAGCTGTTATAATTTCCAGAATACATTATTAAGTGAAAAAAAAAGCAAATTAAAAGAATATGTACAAATTATACCACCACTTGTGTAAGAAATATCTATATAAAAAATAAAAAAATAAAAAAAGGTAAAAATAAAATTTCTAAAAATTCTACAGAACATAAAAAAAGAAATATTTATATAAATATGCTTATTTTTGCAAAATGACATAAAGGATAAGCAGAAACCAATGAAGTTGGTTATCCACAGGAGTGAATAGGAAATGGGGTAGAAGGGAGAAAAAAGGGAGTAAGGCTTGTATGTGTCTACTATAGTTTTAACTTTCAGAACCTTGCTAATATGTTACACATTCAAAAATTAAATTAACAAGGATTTAGGGTGAAAACGAAAATTGACTAAACTTAAGCATAAACTCTAATTGTATTTCAAATAAGTAACAAAACCTCACAGAAGGGATAAAAAAACTAATCCAAGTAACTTTCAGTACAGTCCTTTGACATTATTTCAATGTAAAAACAAAAGAATATCAAAGAAACCTTGAACTCCTTAGTAGGTTTGTTATTTGCAGCTGTAGGGTATAGTAACTCTGAAACAATTTAATGTGTATTGTAATATTGGCTAAATAAGTATAAACATACTAAAGTCGTTAGGAGCTAGTGTACTTACTATGAGAGAAGGAAGATAAAGATAGAATGGGGAAAAAAAAGAAGAACCCTGTGGTGTAGGACTAGAACTGAAACACACACACACACACACACACACACACACACACACACATACACTCTCTCTAAAAGAGCAGAGCAGCAATGACATCTTAATAGAAATAAGCATACCTAATGCCCAAATCTTGGTTTCTGAAAACCATTCCCCCACTAAAAAGGATCATAATTCCTTAGAGAAATAAACAATTCCATGGTTGGGGCAAGGAAAGTATGAGTCCAGAATATCTTATATGCCAAAAAGTAAAGAAATACTCAGAAAATAATGAGGATATATCAAAGGACAATGGAGCCAGCTTATACAGGCTCAGCCTGCACTAGCCAAAACCAGGGATAATTTGAGTATCAAAATGAACAATGGATTATACAATGAACTGTAACTTACTGTATGAAATAAGAATCCATCAGTTGATGTTGGTACTAAATAAATCACTAAATAAAAAAGCCAACTAATAAAACTAATATATTTTTAAAAATTATAAGAGAAAAATAACCATTTTGCAAATATTGTAGAAATAACGGATCCTGCCAAAAATCATTGATGGATGCTGAAACCATTAGGCAAAATTTTTTGAGGAACTTGATGTTTACACAATCTCAAAGTATCTCCCATCCAGATTATCTGTTAATTACAAAGAGGAACATGGTAACTTTACAGTGGAAAAACTTGACAGATACTGCCTTAACCAAGAGATTAAAATTAATATCGATAATGGGACCAACAGTTATTATGTGCCTCCTGATGTGATGTTCTAAGAAAAATACAGGATAATTTACTATTCCTACAAAATCCATATTCTAATTATGAAGAAACATCACACAAACTCAACTTGAATGACATTCTACAAAACTGTCCTGTACTCTTCAAAAATGTCAATATAGGGTGGTTCCATAGAATAGTGGTTAGCACGTCTGCTTTACACACAGAAGGACCTGGGTTTGAGCCCCACTGGAGCCACAGGCCATATTCCGGGTGCGCTAGGCCCCCTGGGTGTGCCAGGCCCCGGTGTGTGCCGAGAGCACATGAGAGGAGATGCCCCGCCTTCAGAGATCCAGTTCTTAAGCGGAGACAGCAACAACCGTAGGTCAGGAGTGGAAGTAGGAGGGGGGAGAATTAAAAAAAAAATGTCACTGTAATGAAAGACAAAGAGGCTGAGGGACAAAGAAAGGAGACTAAACAGATATGACAACTAAATGCAACACATGATACTGGATATGATCCTGGATCAAAAGAAAAATATGTATGTTGGCAAAATATGAATATGCATTGTATAGCATGTAAATTAAAAAGTTTTAGCAATGTGAAAATTCCTGAATGTAATTACTGTACTGTGGTTATATGAGAATGTCCTCTTTTTTAGGAGATACAAGCTAAAGGTATAAAGGGTCCTGATGTTTGCATCATACTCATAAAAGGATAAAAATAATTGTAATAATATGTATACAAAACTGATAAAGTAAATAAGGCAAAATATTAATAAATAGTGACTCTGGATAAAAGCCCACTGTAGTTTACAGTAGTTTACTAGCAACTTTTCTGTAAGTTTGAATTTTTCTCAAAATAAAAGTTAAAAAGTTAAACTACAGACCAAAAGGAGGAAAAAAAAAGAAATAAAGCTAAAAGGAACCGAAGTTAAAGATAATGAAACAGAAGCACAGTAAAGTAAGTGAATGGTTCCAGGTTACAAATAGAGTTAAGGTCAAAGTCAAGATTAGAATTTCTAGTTCAAGTGACTCATCTACTAAATACAATCTAAAAATAATCTCAACATAGTTTTCCATATAATATGGCTATTTAATGCTAGTAACAACATTCACCACGGGAGACCTCAAAAGATAAACAGGAAGAGAAAAACACAAACAAAAAAAGTGTAAGTAATTGCTTCATTTTTGCCTTGACGATAAGGTTGAATCGAAGGCAAACGGATATAATTTCTTCCTTAATCCTTCTATGGACAAAAATATGCTAGCCTCCTAAATTATGCCATCTCTAATATCTTTATTAAGGAATCCTTTCCTCAGGCCAGTCTAGATTTGTTAATACAAATCTGCACCTGATTTGACTGACTCCACTCCACTGGCATTCATTCATTCATTCATTCAATATAGATTTACTGAGTCTCAACCAAATGCTGGACCCACTTCTCTTTAATCAGAGACTCAGCAGTGTAAAGACATGAAGCTTGTGTTCCATCAGGGAAGACAGACAACATATTAACAAATAAAAATATAATATATAAACACTATAACAAAACATTTTTTAATGAAGTAAAATACGGGGACAGAACCATAGAAGGAAAGGTATGCCTCTCCAAAGAGATAGCATTTAAGCAGAGAAAAAAGTAAGGGAGTGAAACATGAAAATGTCTGAAAACAAGAGAACAGAAAAGACCCTAAATGGGACGGCGGGGAACAAATCCAACATGTTGGAAACAACGTATTGGAGACCCCAGAACTCACTTTACTATACGTGGAGAGTTGACTTTTTAGGCTCTGGCAATGCAATATGGTTCCAAGGGCTACTTGCTGGACCAACTGTTGAAATTTTAGATTTCTGGAAACAAAATCTGTCTCACAGTTTACCTGTAGGAACAAATTGATGTTGCTGTAAAAGCTGTTTATTGATAGTTTCCAAAAGTACTTAAGGTTGAAGAGTAAACCAAGGTCTTGATAGAAAAAAAACTGGAGATTCAAAAGAGAAATAAATGACCCCAGAATTTTAAAGCTGCAGTTGCTCTCCTAGCTTGAGGCCAGAAATTGAATAAAGTGATTCCTACTGTGTCCATGAGTTAGCAATGACCTATGCATTCAGAAGATAGTTCCATGTCCCCAAAGGACTCACTATAAATTCTCCACTTACCTGTGGCTGCATGCCATAACCACCTCATTCTCCAGGTTACCTAACTACAAACCACTTTTGCTATCAGTTTATTTTTCTCATTCTCTCAATCTAAACTCTCATCTACCCTAATCTCACTCTAACCCATAACTGATTCTCTAACAATTGTAGCCCCCAAAACCTCTAAAACAGCTATTCTCTATCATCTAATTAATATAATTCCTAGCTTTAAAATCTAACTGTACCAGGAAAGAATCCGTGACAAGGTGTAAAGTGACACTAGAGTCACATTTAGGAGTAACATTCTGGACAGGTAGGCCTTTTCTCGTCAAAATACATGTACATTTCTATACTTAAAGAAAGCCTCAGCTAATAACTGTGATCTCAAGGGTTTAATTCAACTACCTTTTGTGGCTCTCAAACACCTCTTCTTTAAGAGTCTACCACAAATCCTTATATTGAAGGGATAGCTGTTCCTAGTATCTAGAATTCGGACAATTCACCTCTACTAACACAGTCGTGCTTCCTTCCTGTAGCAACCCAATCAGGCCTTCTTTAGTCTTCCTTCCATGAAGCTTGGCAGCTTTGCTCCAGCCCTCCTTCTGGGCCTGCTCATGGAGCCAGCTCTCTGCCTATGTATTGAAAAGAAAAAGAACAGATGACAAAGTCACAGAATTTAGAACTGAACGGTGCTCTAAAATATGTCCAGGTCCCTTGACTCTTTCTGCTTCCCCTCAATCCCTTAATAGAAACTGAAGTAATCTATCATTTACTGGCAGCCTATCACTAAATGCCAAATACGAGGCACTGTGCCTGGTACTTTGGGTAAGTTTAATCTTCACAACAACCTTATGAGGCAAATAATAGTATTCACTATATATACAAGAATGATGCAATTCTGAAAGATTAAGTAAGGTATCCTAGTAATATAGGAAAGAGGCATGAAAACTACACACATTGACTAAATATTAAACCAGATTGCCTTCAGAGCTTGCTACTGTGCTGCTAGACACAGGAATCTGGCTGATCAGCATATAGACAGACCACAGGAAACCGACAGGAAGATTCCTGATGAGTTTACTAACAATTTCCCCATGCCTTTAACGCTGCATACCCATACCTGGAAAGGAAAACATTTAAAATGAATTCCTTGGACAATGGGCGTGGGAGTCTCTCTCTCATTCTCTTTGAGAGGAGACCCGGTCTGTCTGTGGAACTTTATTCCTTCTCTAATAAACTTTCCTTTTGTTTCCCTGGCCTGTGCTTGAATTCTTTCCTGTGTGCAGTCAAGAACCCTCTGTGTGTCAGACCTGAATCCTCACTCTGGGGAATTCGCCTCCCAGTCCTACAATACAAGGTCACAGGGGTTAGTATAAAGGCACCGCGATTTAAGTCCTGGTCCATCTGACTCCAGAGCTCACACAAGCCCTTTCAGCTCTAAACAGCAGGAAACAGCCTAACAGTGTTGCATGGAATTGGGTTTGTTAACCCCGGATCCTAAGTCAAATGCTCCTAAATAAGACAGTCAAAGGCCGAGAGTGTCATTTACGTGAGACTCCTATCTAGAGGTCTGCCGTTGTAAGTCAACGCGACAGCAGGTCTGACTTCTATGCTCCCTGGCGAGATCTCCCCTAAGAGACTGAGATGGGACTCTAGTACCTGCCCCCGTGCCCCCTCCTCCCTCCTCCCTCACACCTGTTTGAGATCCCCGCCACAAGTCTCCAGAGCTTTCTTGCAGTTTACAAAGGAATAGCCCGTTTTTCGCCGCAGCTTCATGAGGAGCTCCTTGCTGGAGACTGAGGACAGCCAGGGCCCAGCGTGAAATGTGTGCCATGGCTGAAGCGATTGAAACAGAAGGGCCCCCGCCTGGAGAGAATAACAAGAAAGGGAAACTAATCAAAACGCAGCGAGGCGCTCCAGGGAAACTAATCAAAACGCAGCGAGGCGCTCCAGAGGTGAAAAGCACGTCGGCCTAGAGCCGACCTTAGGAGAGGATGGGTCCCGGCGGGTAGGGGAAAGGCAGCGTGCGGGGGTTGGACCGCGAAGGAACAATGAGGTGGGGGGAAAGGTGGCATGGAGTAGAAAAGGGATCAAAGGTAGGGGCCGCACGGGAGACCTGCAAAGAGGGCAGGACGGTGTCAGGACCAAGACCCCTCACCGGGCAGTTCCTGGTCTGCGCGGCCAGGTAGAGGCGCAGCGACCGCAGCAGCGACATCACCCTGACTGCCACACACGGTAGCCGGCAGGCGCACTGGTGAGGCCACAGGCCTACGGCGTGGCGGCAGGGCCAAACTTCTCCACTTAAACGCTCCAAACAAGGATAGGGCCACCTGCTGGTCGGAGGGAGCACACTCGCCTTCCCTACTTGGCTTACCGAGACATTTCAGGACAGAATTACCCCCCATAGTTAAAACAGAAAACCATGAGACAAAGTCATCACAAAATAACAATACAAGAAATGCAGTAATACTTCGTTTATTTCCAATGCGCTTTCATAATCATTATCCACTTATGACTCAAGACAAAATCGTGAGGTAGATGTTGGTTCAGAAATTTGCCAGAGCTATCCTAGGGAGGTAGGGGTGCAGTCCTTCAATAAACCCAATAAATATTTGCTGAATGAGCAAAATATTTGCTGAACACCTATGGCGCACCAGTAATTGTGCTAGGCTTCAGGGAATTGGAGATAAGTAAATAACAGCCCTACCCTCCAAGGTACTCTAACAGTGAGAAAATAGGGAGCAGACATGACCACACAAGTTAAGTCCCATAAGATGAACACAGTTAAAGGGTGTCAAGAAAGAAAGAAATTATATCCAAATAGGAGGCTCAGAAAAAGCTTTTTTCAGGAAACAGGCTAAGAGTAATGAAGATTTTAACATGTAGAAATAGCTCTTCCAGAGAGGAAATCATCAAAAAGAATGAAGCAATAAATCAGGAAATCTTGGTATGGATTTAAGGAACAAAGAATAGAATAGACCTTCTGTAATTTGGCTCAAGGATGCAATACATGTTGGAAACCAGTAGGAAATGATGTATAGGGTAATTTGAGATCACATGGGATAGACTGAGTACTAAGCAGAGGAGCTTATTCTTGCTTCTGGAGGCAGTGGCAAAAGCTAATCGGAACTGATTTTGGAAGGTCACGAGACTTGCAGGCCAGGAGTCCAGAGGAGGTGCTATGTGGCCCAGGGTGTAAGTAAGGAGAGCCCCAACCAGAGATACTACAGTGAGAAAAGAGGTGAAGCCATAACACATTAGGAAAGAAGGACCGACAGGGATTGGAAGCCTAAAGAAAAATAAAAAGAAGAATCTAGTTCTTAGTGATCAGGGCCCCAACTCCAAAAAGGATGAAGAAGCTACAGTCCAAGGACAGCTCTGCTACCTATCCCCAGCTTTACCTATCCCCAGCTTTGGACCTGGAAGGATTTGATCCAGTTACAGCCATGGTCCTACCCAACTATCACTAAAAGCTTGAAGTGGGTAGTCTGAGGCTCTTTCCTCCCCAGCCCCTCAACAAAAGCCTGAGTTCTTTAGATGCAGAAGAGATCTTTAATGCTCATGTTTCTTTCCCTTTAAAAAAAAAATCCAGTAGAATCTGGCAAAAAAAATAAAAATAAAAATCTATTCTGTATCAAAAAGACAACCGCAGGACTAGAAGTGATCAAATACAGTCTCTCTGCAGCCACTGCTCTCACATCCCATTTGCCTCCCCTTCCCCTAAAAACCCTGGATACCCTCCCATCTTCCTCTGCTGAGAATAGAAGCTGAGAACTTCCTTTGTGCTCTAATCCAGTATTGCCAGGGCTCTAGGTTTCCTAGCAAGCAGGCATCTCCTTGCACCTGTGCAAGCGTATCTAAGGGAACTAAGAGGAAAGGAAGAAAGAGGCAAGAGAAATCCCTCCTTTTTTAGGTCCTTAAGTTTCTGGCTTTGGAGATATGGCAGTTCCTTCATTAGAACAAGGAGTTCAGAAGAGCAGAAGGGTGACATCAAGCAGGTCTTGGTTCCCTGTACCTGGCCCTATAGATGTTGACATTCTCATCCTCATCCCGCTGGGCCAACTCCAGTTGGAAATGCTGGGGCAGGAGATGCTGAAAGAAGCTCTCTGTCCGGTGTTCCTCTCTCATCTTGGAGGCCAGATAGATGGTGCCATGAGGACCGCACAGGTGTTGGAGGGTCCCCAGCAGCAGTGGGAAGGTGGGCTCCAGGTACACGATATCAGCCCCCAGCACCAAGTCATAGTCCCCAGGGAAGACATGCTGGTCAATCCCCCAGGACAAGGCGCGGACCTGGGCCCGGCCTCCAGCTGGCACATTGGCCTGGACGTTGCCCTGGATCTGTTCTAAGGCCAGGGGTAGGTCAGTGATGGTAACATCCCCCCCTGAGAAAGAGGAAGGAAGAGAAATGCAAGTCAGAGGGACCAACCCAGGTCTTGCTTGGCTCCTGCCCAGAAGATCCAGATACCTCAGGGCCTAGAAGAAAATGTCTTGATAGCCCAAAGTCCATACTTTGGTTTTTAGTTGCCCTAACCTCCATTTTACGCACTGTCATTCTCATTACTCTACATTCTACAACATCAACATTCTCTCTGAGCTAATCTTCAACCTCTCTGCCCGAAACACAATAATCATATGTCAGCAGAAGCCTGGGCAGCACTAAACTGCCCCCTACTGACACAGACCAACCTTCAGGGTGCTGGAAAACTTACCATATGACATGACCTCAGTGAGCCTTAAAAAGCACAAGTAGGAGTTAGTCAGGTGGAGTTTTCCAAGCAGAGAACAGAGAGTACAACTGCCTGGTGGTGAGAAAATATGGCATATTCAAGGAAGGCTGGATCTTAGAGAATATAGATGGGAAGAGAAAAGTGTCATGAGAATAAAGAGAAAAATGATTATAACATGCTAAGGAGATTCAGGCTTGATTTTGAGGGCAATAGGTTTTAAAGGGAGAAGTAAGGAGTGAAGATGATCAGATTAGCATCTCATTCATGTCATAAATACATGTACTGAGCACCAACTAAGTTCTGGAGATATAGTGGTGAGCAAGACAAAACCTCAGCCTTCCTTGAGTTTTATTCTAGAGGTAGAGACACACTAGGTACTACAAAACTCTTTAATCATAATCATGATGACCATTATAGAAACAGGATGTACTAAAAATTCATTCATGAATGTGGTTCCATAGTGTAGTGGTTAGCACGTCTGCTTAACACGTAGAAGGTCTTGGGTTTGTGTCGCAGTGGAGCCATGGTCCATTGTCTGTGGCCATGCCACCCTGAACAAGCCTGATGTCTAATCGTGAAAGCTAAGCAGGGTTGGGCCTGGTTAGTACTTGGATGGGAGACCACCTAGGAAGAACAGGTTCTGTAGGCATAAATAATAATAAATTTAAAAAAAAATTCATTCATTCATTAATATTTATTATATGCCTCAATGCCAGGTGCTGAGAATATAGTAGTAAATCAATTAGATGAGAATTCCTCTGCTCATGGAGCTTACAGTCTAGTGGTAAGAAACAGAAAACAAACAAAACATCTAAAATACACTGTATGTCAGGGGTAATAAATTACTCTGGTGAAGCATCAACAGAGAAAGAGGATAAGAACTGCTTGAGGGACAGGCAGGGAATGTAATTTTAAATCGGATGGTTAGGGAAAGCATTACTAAGCAGATATGTTTGGTCAAATACCTGAAGGAAGTGATGGAACAAACCATGTGGATCTTTCATGCTAAAACATACCCAATGAGGGACCAGTAGGTGCAAAGACCTTGAGGCAGGAGTGTGCCTGGCAGGCCTGAGAAATAGCAGGAAGCCCAGTGGCTGGAGCAGAGTGAGAGAAATGAGAATAGGGGCCAGATCCTAACCAGGGCTTTGTCAGGAGACTGAGAAATTTGGCTTTTAGTTGGGTGAAATAGGAAGCTATTAGAAAATTTTAAATGGAAGAATGACATACACTAACTTATGCTTTTCAAGGATTCTTCTGACTGCTGGGATGAGAAAAGACTGTAGAGGGGCAAGGTTAGAAGCAAAGAGACCAGTTAGGAGGTGGCTACAATGACCCCCGTGAGAGATGATGGTAGTTTGAACCAAAGCAGTAGCAATGTCTAAGAAGTGGTTAGATCCTGAATATATTTTGAAGGTAGACTCAATAGGATTTGCTGACAGATTAGATATGATATATTAGAGAGAGAAAGAGGGTTGAGGCTGTCACCAAGATGTTTGGCATGACCAACTAGAAGACTGAATTGCCTTTTATTTAGATAGAGAAGGCTGCAGGAGGAGCAGCATTGGACAGGAAGATTATGAGTTCATTTCTGGTCACATTAAGTTTGAGATGTCCATCAGACAAGTGCAAGAAGATACTGAGTAGCAGGAGGTTACACAAACAAGTCTGGAGGTAGAAATGGGCCATCAGAGAGTCATCAGCATAGAAATGGCATTTAAATCCATGAGGTGATGGGATTGCTTGGGAGTGAGTGTAGACAGAAAACAGAAGGGCTCACGCACAGCACTGCTCCTGAGTCCTGGGGCACTCAAATTTTCAGTTGTGAAGATGATAAGGAACCAAGAAAGGAGAATGGAAAAGAGTGCTCCAGAGGTGGGCAGAAACCTGAGGTGTGGAGCCCTGGAAACCAAAAGCAATGTTGCAAGAAGGGAATGTCAAACACTGCCAGACAAGACAGGTTCATAAGTGACCCATGTGTTTAACAATGTGGAGTTGGGAATGAAACTCAATTTTTTGGAACAATAGCCTTGACTAGAGCAACTGGGGTGGAAGGAGCATGGTGTGTGTTGGGGAGTGGGGGAGTTTGATTAGAATGGATTGAGTAAAGAATAGGAAGAGAGGCACTAAGACAGTAAATATTAAGTCTTTTGAGTTTTGTCGTATAGGAGAGAAAATAGGGTAGTACCTGGAGGGATGCAGAAACCAGAGTTTTTTCTGAGAGAGGAGAAATTACAGTGTATTTATGTGCATTATATACACCATACACACATACAGAGAGTGATCCAGAGAGAAGGAAAAATTGATAATGCAGGAGAGATGGGGAAGGGGAGATATTTACTGGAACAATATCTTTGAGTAGATGAGAAGGTTTGGTGGCTCCTGACAAGTGGAGGGCTTGACCTTAGCTGGCAACACAGTGCATTCAACCATGGTTAACAAGAGAGAAGGCAGCACATACAGATCCAGATGCAATTAAGTGAGTATACATTGTGGTAGGAACATGTGGACGTTTTATATGAGAAAATAGAAATAATTGGAAGAGATAAGAAACAAAGTCATCAGCTGAGGGTGAAGATAGAGGAGGAGGCATTTGGAGGTTTGAAGAGTAAGAAGGCAAGAATTAGATGTTTAGAAGAACAGAATAAGTGAATGGGGAGATATAATAGGCTAGCTGGGCAGTACTTAGGGATGGACCTGAGGTTAGTAACAAATTTAAAATGAAACCAGTCAGCTGAGTTGTGTATATAATAGGAGGGCCTAAGCTAGCCTGGGTGTGTGGCAGTATCAAGGAGGACTTCCCTTGGAAGTGATGTTTGAGCTGAATGCTAAAGGATGCATATGTATTAACCAGATAGTACAAGGATTTCAGACACAGAGTACAGCCTGTATGAAGGCTCCAAGGAAGGGAACATCAAGACAGGCTTGAAGAACTGACAGAAGAGCAATAGGTAGCACGAGGCATATAGGAAAAGGAGGGAGAGGCACAGAAAGAAGCTAGAGGGAGGCAGGGTCTTGGAGGCCATGCTAAAACGTGATGGTTCTATCCTGAAAGCAACAAGAAGCTACCGAAAGATGGGGATGGGACGTGATTACAGTTGCATTCTGAAAAGATCACTCTACCTGCTAGGTGGGGGCAGAGGTCTAGGTTGGGACAAGAAATTAAAGCAGAAAGACCAGTTTGACTAGTTATAGCAGTCTAGGCAAGTAATGGTGGTGGCATAGACTGGGGAGCTGTCAGTGTCAATGGAAAAACATGAGATTTAAAGGATTTTTAGGAGACAAAACCAATAGGACTTGAATAATGGATATGGGGATGAGAAAAAGGGACTTGTCACAGGTGATGTCTAGTTTTCTCACTGGGCAGATGGTGGTTTGATTCACTGAAATGAGGAAGCTGAGATGGGGAAGGTAGGAGAAGGTCACAAACTCAAATGTAGGCATGCCAAACTTCCCCATGGGGAATCTTGAAGATGCTAGTGAAAATCCAGGGAAGAGATGGCAGTGGTCTGAACTAGAGATGGTGGGAAGAGGTACAGTAACATCTTTCCAGTCTTCCCCCCTAGACCATGAGCTCCTTGGGGAGAGGAAATCTGTCTTACTCATTGTATTCTAATACCTAGCATGTTTCTTGGCATATAGGGGACTCCAAATATATGTTGGTTGAATCAATTGAAAAATGAATGCCTGCTTCTGAGAAGACTTCTTTGAATGTGACCTAGTTGTGTCCCTCTGAACAAGCACATGTTAATTTACATTTCTGGGGAGACGACATCATAAATGTTTTTAAATAAGTATTTTTAGTATGAGGTTTTGCCTGCCATTACGATTATAAATCAAGGAACTGTTTCCTTTGCAGTTTTTGGTTCTTGATAAAAGTGAAGCAAAGTTTTCCTTACCTTTCATTTCCCAAGTCTGTGGTGCCTAATTTCAACCCTACTTCCCACAAAACACACCCTAACCCTCGGAAACTCTTAAGCTTTCTCTCAAGCAATCAAAATCTAAACTATCTAAAATATATTAATAACAAATTAATAAAGCACTCATGAGGTTTAAAACAACAGATTACATCCCCTACAAGGTGCCCCCAAATATACATCTTGACAGAAGACCATGTCCAAAGCAAAGCATTGTCCATGAAATCACAAAAAAGAAAATGGTAGAAAAAAATTCCTTCTGCTAAGACCTGCCTGGTATTTATATCCTGCGTCCAAATCAACCACCTTGGGTGCTTTGACAACCTGTGATTGCTGCCTGGCACACAAAAGTAGGCGCAAAAAAAAAAAAAAAAAAAAAAGTTTATTAAAAAGAAGCTACTGAACTGGTCCCAAGAATCCAGGAAGTGACAATTTCTCCATAACCCCGTCCCCCCAAGCCCGTTCCGCCGCAAAGCTCACGCACCCTGCAGCGCTGCCAAGATCCCCACGATGCCCGTCCCCGCGCCCAGTTCGATCACTTTCTTGCCTCGGAAATCTACATTTTGACTTTCGAAATAGTTGCACAGGCTCAGAGCCTATAGGAGAAAAAAGAAGAAAAAAGACTGTCGTGGGGATGGCTCCATATGGGAAGAGAGTCCGGGGTCTGGACGTCCCGCGGACTCTCGCCCAGACTCCCCCACTTCTCACCGCGTCCCATACGCGCGCTGCCACCCCGAGGCGGGACCCGAAGTTCTGCGTGATGCTCAGCACGTGCCCACAGAAACAGAACCGGCTCTTCTCAGAATAAGAGTCGGCGAAAAGCCCAACCTCCCGTGGGAACACCGATTCCGGCTCGCATGCAGGATCTGGACGGAGGTCGGCCATCCGGCCAGCGCTGGGATCCTGGATCTGGAGCGGGATGGGGGTTGGGGGACGGCGGCCTTCTCGGCTGCCCCGTGGCACCGAGCCCCGCCTCCCCGAGTTTGCCCTCCTTCCTCCAGTTTGACTTCCTGGAGGTGGAATGAGGAGCTGCCCCTCCTGCCGTTCTCCAGCGTATACCCGATGGGACTCGCGCGTGCGGGTTAGACCCGGCAGACTGGTCGGAGACTGGGAGAAAGGAGAGCGGAGCGAGGATTGATTCTATCTCTACCATAGGAAGTGGGGTCCCCAGACCCCTCTTACCTGCGGGGTGTATGGGTGCCTGCAACCAGGATGGTAACCCAGAACAGGCCCACCACACAGGCTAAGGAAAGAGGCTGGGTGCCGGCTCTGGCCTTGCTAGCCCAGTTACAGACTTGAGGTGCGGAGGCTACCCCAGTGCTGGCCCCTCCCGTCCTCCCCGCCCAGCCCAGGTGAAGTCAGTCTTGGGTCTTTAAGGGGCGGGGTCTGCTCACAAAGTGCCTGGCTGCGTCATTAACCTGCGCCGCGGCCCTTGGTCTCCACGTGGGTTCGGTGGAGAAACGCGGGGCTGGGGAATCATGGCGGGAGCCCCCGCAGGAGCCGAGGCTCCGCAGCCGCAGAAGCGTTACTATCGGCAACGTGCTCACTCCAACCCCATGGCGGACCATACGCTGCGCTAGTGAGTGAGCCGGGCAGGGGGAAGATAGGAGAGCGGCATTCTCAGAACAGCCCAGAGCAGCCGCGGAGAGCGATTGTGCTGGGACTGCAGGCAGGGTTAAAGATAAACCCGGGAGGATCTGCTGGGTGACGTCAGTTTGCGGGGTGGGTTAGTGGGAGTTGGCTGGTTGGAAGGGGGCGTGGCGTTCTGTCCGAAGTCTGGGTAGCGGTGCAAGTTTGGGAGGAAAAAATTGTTAAAGACTAGAGTGATGATAGCAGAATGCCTTTTCCATCTTTCGGTTTCCTTTGTCAGATTTCATAAAAAGACAAACGTACACCCAGTCCCGCCCTCACTTTACTCCCTCCTCTTCGCACAGAGCACATAAACAGAGGAAGGTCCCAGTGCCTCAGGCAGCCAATCTCTGGGGAAAGGGGAACTTGTGCCCCATAGAGGAGAGTCACATCAACCCCTAGAAATGAAGATAGGCAGATCAGCAATCATGGGACTCCTGATGGGCCTATGATTCACACTGGGGGTTAAGGGGGTTTCCATTGTGTCTCCTAGAGGCCAAAGGGCCCACTGTTGCAGAATTTTTGGGAAACCCTCCCATCTGCTTTCCACCCTTACCCATCCACCCACACACGTAGTACCACTTTTGCAATGGTATGACCAGCCTTCTCATGTTTCTCACGTCTTCTCTCCAATAGTCCTGTGAAGCCAGAGGAGATGGATTGGTCTGAGTTATATCCAGAGTTCTTCGCTCAAAATCAGAGCCATGATGACCCAAAGGATAAGAAAGAAAAGAGAGCTCAAGCCCAAGTGGAGTTTGCAGACATAGGCTGTGGCTATGGTGGCCTGTTAGGTAACATTCTTCTGGCCCTTTCTCTGGGGCAAGGAGAGGCAATATCTAGGTTCTGCTGTCTCAGCAGGTTTAATGGGGGCCATAACTGGCCTTTCCCCTTCGGACCAGACACTGGTGCTGTGACATCAGTGTGGAGAACCTCCACCTTCTCTCTACTCTGGGTCTGTGGCCTTTGCCCTGGAGAAGGGAGGAGGCTGCCTTAGATGCCTCTTAGCACTTGGGTTGCCCTGTCTGGCCTCGCACCTGACCCCAGTCACTACGTGAGCCATTTCACCTGCCAGGTGCCGGGTCAGTGAGCTGGTCAGCACAAGCGTCAGAGATTAGCCACTGTGGCCAGTGATCCTGAACTGTCTCTGGGATTCTACCACTCCCTCCCTCCCACCCCTTCCTCACCAGAACATATTTCTTTTGCTCCACTCTCCTGTTTTTGAGTTCTTATATTGTCTATATTGCCCTAGCCATGCTTGCTAGGCCATTTCTCTATTTTTAAATTTTCCCATAGAGATAACAGCATGACAAGAGGAAGAGCATGGTACTTGGTGGCAGAAAGCTTTGGTTCAAGTCCTGGTTCTGTCTCTTCTTAGCTCTATGACCTTGGGCATTTCTGACCCTCAGTTTTCCTCATTGTCACGATTTACTACAGAGTGTTAAGAAGACTGAATGTGAAAATGTCTAAAAACACTAAAGCACTTTAGTTGTACATGTATTCCCAGGCCCTACCATTTCCAGTCCTGGTGACAGTTTTTGGATCTCCCCCAGCCCTCTTCTTCAGCACTGAACCATCTATATAGGTCTTTATCTCTCCACACTTGCCATTTCTGATTTTGGTAGTTGCAGATTGAGTCTTCCTTTCCTAGGTGGACCCCTTGGCAATTCCTGCAAGTATGACTTTAATAATTCCATTCCTATTTTTGTATCCAGTGGAACTGTCACCGCTGTTCCCAGACACGCTGATTCTGGGTCTAGAGATCCGGGTGAAGGTCTCAGACTATGTGCAAGACCGAATTCGGGCACTACGAGCAGCTCCTGGAGGCGGCTTCCAGAACATCGCCTGTCTCCGTAGCAATGCCATGAAACACCTTCCTAACTTCTTCCGCAAGGGCCAGGTGGGGAGGGGCCCTGGTGGGTTAGGCTGGTAGGCAGATGGGACATGGAGGCCAGGCTCTTACAACCAGTCCATGTGTGTCTATCTCACAGCTGACAAAGATGTTCTTCCTCTTCCCTGACCCACATTTCAAGCGGACGAAGCACAAGTGGCGAATCATCAGTCCTACACTGCTGGCAGAATATGCCTACGTGCTGAGAGTTGGGGTGAGTTGGAAATGGAAAGGAGGATGGGGCGAATGGCCTATTCAGGGACCTTCACTAAGAATTCTGTGGGGGGTGCATCTTATCATCTCGCTGTTCAGTTATATGCAGTCCCCTGTCTAGAGTAATTTTGCCTATGCAGGGGCTGGTATATACCATAACTGATGTGCTAGAGCTACACAACTGGATGTGCACCCATTTCGAAGGACACCCACTATTTGAGCGTGTGCCTCTGGAGGAGCTGGTGAGTTGAGAGTCTAAGGGAAATTGTGAAGATGCAGGCCCTTTCCAGAGTGGTTCTGTATTCTCTGAACCCAGCTCAGTGCAATAGGATGGATGGGAGTCTCAGGGCCATGGGCAATCTGAAGGGTGGGCAAGGACTTATTGAACCCTTTTCTCAGAGTGAAGACCCCATTGTGGGACATCTGGGCACCTCAACCGAGGAAGGAAAGAAAGTTCTACGCAATGGAGGGAAGAATTTCCCAGCCATCTTCCGAAGAATACAAGATCCCGCCCTCCAGGCAATGACCCCCAATCCCTCCCCTCCTGGTCACTGACTGCTTACCTTACCTTAGCTGGGCTCCATTTTTCAGGGACCAGAAAGATCAACCTCTCTGAACCTTTTCAGCTGAGACTTCTGGGGCTGAGAGGCAACAATCTCAAAGAAGTTGGAGAACTACCCAGCACAGAATCCTGGTTTTCACAACTACCCCTGTCACTTCTCACCTTCCTGCCCCTCCACTGCCAGCACAAAGCAGAAGAAGCTGATTGAGAAGGCCTGAAGACCTTGGACCAGAAGGGATATTTGAGAGGGTGTGGGGTCTTGCTCTCCCTTAATATTCTCATCTCCCTCTAGGATCTCTCCTCAGCTGGAGTGAGGAATGCAGTTCTCCACTGTCCATCTAAACTGCCTGCAAGGCTCAAGTCACCTATCCACTTGTGTGTACTTTGTAGTCCTGGGGATAACCTATACATATGCACATGCCCATGCTGCTATTTCTCAGGGAAGGCTAGAGTGTATCCTGTGCCTCCTCCCATTCCCTCTTTTCCTAAGACTTGACCTGGGGAATCTGTGCGTCTCAGAGAGGGTGTGGGGGTGGAGACCCTCTCCTTTTTCGTGTTTACCTTCCATTCCAGAACTTCAAAGGTGGCACAGCCTGATGGGGATGGGGAGAGGGAGTGAGGATCAGAGAGCCAAACTGGGGAGGATTCTGAGGCTAAAAATGGAAAGGGGCTGCTGACTAGAAAGCCCCCCAAAGGAGACGGAGTCAGCTGGAGATTCAGAGCCCTCAACCCTTTGTCTGTCCAACAATCCAGAGAAATCTCTGAACTTTTCTAATTTGCAAAAAGTTCCTTCATTTTTGCTCCTCAAACCCCAAATTCCCAAGGCTAGGACAGAGTTTGTTGACCTAAAAGATCCCCCCCCCCCCCCCCCCCACACACACACAAGGAACAAAGATGAAGGCTCCAGGAGCCATTCTGATTAACTCACCTGCCTTCTGTTCAGTGTCTGGTACAGGGAGAGAGGGAGGTATGGTAATGCCTGAAAATTCTGCTCACATGCAGATAAGGTGCTGCCTGATGAGCCAAGAATATGGGAATGGCTACAGCTGTGGCTCTTCCAGGCTTCCCTTCTAGGAGGTGCTGGAGAATGAGGAATTCCTGAGGATGGGCCCTAGGGGCCTGGCTCCCGGGGAAGTGGTGGCAATAACAGGGACTGACTATCTTGGTCACCTAAGTCTCACTAAATAGCCTTTCTCAGGAAGAGATCTTTAGGCTGCTGGCCTAAGGCACTGGCCCAGGAGGAGAAACTGAGGCAGCCCTCCCCTTCCCTAGAGGGTCATTGCAACATGAGACCCAAAGGAGCTGCAAAGGCAGCCCCAGCCCCGCCTACTGTTCCTGGGTGCTAATCCCCAGCACAGAACACTCAGGAGAGAGGATTGGATGAATAGCCTAGAGAGGGGGCGTCGCCACTGTCTCGCCCAAGGGTTAAATAGGGGCGCAGGCAAGATGCTCAGGACTGCTGTATTTCCCTGAACCAAACCATGACCCAGACCCTCAAGCTCGCCTCCAGGGTGTTCCATCGCGTCCACTGTGCTCTTGAGCTGGGCGCCTCACTGGGCTCCAGAGGCTCCGACTCAGCGCCACGGAGCTTGGCAGACATCCCAGGACCCTCCACACCCAGCTTCCTTGCTGAACTTTTCTGCAAAGGGGGGCTGTCACGGCTACACGAGCTGCAGGTAGAGGGAGACCGCTGTTCCTGGGACTGAATGCTGGGGAAACAAATTAGTGCAGAACGGAGGAGAGAGGGCCAGTAGGAATGAATGCCCATGAATTATGGAAAAAAACTGGGATCGGGGCTGTGGCTTCAAGGGTACGGAGTCCATCCCCACACCGAGCAGAGGAGTGTACTCGAAAAGCACCTCACTGTGCAGAAGTCTGGAAGCGAGGTGGGTCCAGGACAAGCGCGCGGGAGGCAGAAATGCACAGTTCCTTCCCAGTGTATTCAGTACGTTGTGCTTAAAGCTACATGCCCTCCTATACATTTCAGTGGCGGCTTGTCTTGAGATGCATAGTCCACATGAGGAACCTTTAGGGATTTCTCCACCTGGTTCAGCCCAGGTGACCAAAGAGCAGTCTTGAATGTCTGCTTTACTCAGTTACTCCGTTTTGTGCATAACACATAAACTTCCTAGAAATGGAAAGTGGGGGAAAGAGGAGGAGGGATTTGCAGCATCAGGGCCATGCACTAGCTGGGAGCTTGCGAGCAGAGGCTCCCTCTTTCAAAGCCCAAGCTGGGAGTCCCTTGTCCGGGTCTCCAGTGTCCACTGCGCCCATTCTCCCAGGTGCTGGGGGCCACACGCTTTGGGCCAGTGTGGTTGGCGAGCTTCGGGAAGGTGCGCTCGGTGTATGTGGCAGCCCCTACACTCATTGAACAGCTGCTGCGACAGGAGGGGCCGCGACCCGAGCGCTGCAGCTTCTCGCCGTGGGCTGAGCACCGTCGACGCTGCCACCGAGCTTGCGGACTGCTCACCGCGTGAGTTCTCTCTAGCCACAAAGCCCAGATGCCCCACTGTGTCCCTCTACTGTGGCGGGTGTGGAGACAGCCTGGGAGTACGAAGGAAGGTCGGCCGTGTCCCCTAACATTTGGCAAATAGGGGCTCCCAACCTTCTGTTTCACCCAAGCTCAGGTAGAACCCAGCCCTCAACCACCACCCTACCACTCCTACTCATGTCTTTATCTTTTGGGGCCAGAATCTTGGAAACCAGCAGGAGGGGCTAGGGTACCAGGATATAGATGGAATATAAGATTCTGTAACTCAGCTTACTTAGGAACCTAGGCCCCTCTGGGGCAGGAAATGAGTAATAAGAAAGGGGGATGAAAAGCAGGCGCAGGCAGGGCAAGTTTCTGTACCCTGAGGGAGCAAACAATCCTTCTCCTGGCCACCCAAGCCGAACGCTCCTTTCTCCACTGCAGCCAGCCCCATTGAACAGTCTCCACACACCTCCATCTACCCTGATGGTCCCCCTCTCCGCACCCCCGCAGGGAAGGCGAAGAATGGCAGAGGCTCCGCAGCCTCCTGGCCCCACTCCTCCTCCGGCCTCAAGCGGCCGCCCGCTATGCCAGGCCCCTGAACAATGTGGTCCTTGACCTTGTGCGGCGACTGCGGTGCCAACGGGGACGCGGTGTTGGGCCGCCAGCCCTGGTTCGGGACGTAGCTGGAGAGTTTTACAAGTTTGGACTGGAAGGTGAGTCCCAAGACAGTCGGGGCAAGTTTAGGAGGCACCCGCAGGGGTCTCCCAGTGCCCTGACAGCGCCCCCTCCCGGCCAGGCATAGCTGCAGTGGTGCTTGGTTCGCGCTTAGGCTGCCTGGAGGCAGAAGTGCCTCCAGACACAGAGACTTTCATCCGTGCTGTGGGATCTGTGTTTGTATCCACGCTGTTGACCATGGCGATGCCTGACTGGCTGCACCGCCTCGTGCCGGGACCCTGGGGCCGCCTCTGCCGAGACTGGGACCAGATGTTTGAATTTGGTAAGGCACAGAGATGAGGTGGAGACAGGGGAACGGTAAAGTCGTTCCCGGCTAGCGAGGCACCCCTGTACCTTCTCTCCCACAGCCCAGCAGCATGTGGAGAGGCGAGAGGCTGAAATAACCATGAGGAACGACGGAGAACCTGAGGAGGACATGGGATCTGGGGCTCACCTGACCTACTTCCTGTTCCGAGAAGAGTTGCCTGTCCCTTCCATCCTGGGGAATGTGACAGAGCTGCTACTGGCTGGAGTGGACACGGTGACGTTCTCCCTCCATATTGGGAGCCCCCCTTTCAGAGCTTAGCCTCCTCAGTCTCGGTCCTGCTGAAGAGGATCCACTATGGCCCTCCTGACCAGCTTGGCTTAGCACCTCCTACACTCAAGACTGCTTCATATTCTGCCCCCTGATTTCCCACTTTTAATACCTCTGATGCTCTTACCTGTCCCCTCAGGTGTCCAACACGCTCTCCTGGGCTTTATATGAACTCTCTCGGCACCCTGAAGTCCAGACAGCACTCCACTCGGAGATCACAGCTGCCCTGGGCCCAGGCTCCAATGCCCACTTTTCAGCCTCTGCTCTGTCCCAGCTGCCCCTGCTGAAGGCTGTCCTAAAGGAAGTGCTAAGGTGAGGGAGCAAGAGAAGAAGAGCTAGAGAAAAGGCTGGGAAAGGGCTAGGGAAGCAGGTGGTAGATGGGAACAGGGAGAGAGAGAGCAGAGGAAAATGGTACTCTACTCCTGGCCAAGAATGGGTTTGGAAGTTGCAGGCTTGAGAGGGAGGATAATGGCCCCAGCCTCACTTTGCTGTCTCCCCTTGTGCTCTGCAACCCAGACTGTACCCTGTGGTACCTGGAAATTCCCGTGTTCCAGACAAAGACATTCGTGTGGGTGACTACATTATCCCCAAAAATGTAAGTAGAGCCTATGAGTCCCTTTTGCTAAGTCATTATCTTGGCCATCGTCCTGTTCTCAAACCATTCCCCATAAGCCCTTCAAACTCTCCCTTTGGCCTATATGCTTCTCTCTTGGACATAATGGGGCTGAGGAGAAATCATTCTAAAAACAGCCCAGAAAACTTCCCCATCACCAACCAGAGCCTGCCATCATCCCAATCCATATATCCTCTTCTCCATGTTCCTCCCTTCATTCCTGGGCCCAAATTGACAAGTTTGTGTTCCTCCCCCACCAGACACTGGTCACGCTGTGTCACTATGCCACTTCAAGAGACCCCACCCAGTTCCCAGAGCCAAATGCTTTTCGTCCAGCTCGCTGGCTGGGGGAGGATCAAGCCCTTCACCCATTTGCTTCTCTCCCCTTTGGCTTTGGCAAGCGCAGCTGCATAGGGAGACGCCTTGCAGAGCTTGAGCTACAAATGGCTTTGGCCCAGGTGAGTGATCTAGACTTTCTACCTTCCCCAAATGGGAGAGATCCTAACCCTCTAAAGCTGTGGACTCAGTGACAAGCATAGGAAAACATTTATGACTTGGTAGACCTAATCTCTGAAATATATTAATCCCATTTTAGGCCTGGAGGGTGAGCAAGGGTATGTGGACTATCTTTTTCCCTATACCATAATCCCATATCCTGATTAACTAAGAAGTCTACCACCAGGCACAGGTGCCCTTCCAACCCTGACCATCCTAACACTAATAATGCCCATTACCAATCCAGCCCACTACTATCCACTCCTCTCAGTGATAGCCTTCTTCCTCCCTTTCCAGATCTTGACCCACTTTGAGGTGCAGCCTGAGCCAGGTGCTGCCCCAATCAGACCAATGACCCGGACTGTCCTGGTACCAGAGAGGAGCATCAATCTACAGTTTGTGGACAGATAATCCTGTGGAAGGAGGCTGTCATCATCACGCCTTCTCTCATCATATGAGTTTATTAGGCACAAGACCAAGAGATGTTTATTTCCTGAGACCTGTATGACTAAATTGGTCAGAATGACTATAGCATAAGCCCTGACCAAGGTGTGAAGTATGTACCTGGCCTGACTCAACTGTCCCAGAGAAAACCATGCTCCCTCTGCCTGCTCAGTCCTCCTGGTCACATCATATACATCCTTCAAGAGCCAACTCAGATTTTCTTTTTTTTTAAGGCAAGGCAACCCTTGGTTGACCTCATAGATTGCAAGGACCTTGTCAGCTTACAATCTCTTATTTTTTTTATTTTTTATGCCTACAGCACCTGGTCTTCCTAGGTGATCTCCCATCCAAGTACTAACCAGACCCGACCCTGCTTAGCTTCCAAGATCAGACAGGATCAGGCTTGTTCAGGGTAGCCTGGCCGTAGACCCAACTCAGATTTTAACTAATAATGTTAGGTGACCTGAGGAAGAATTCCACCACTGCCATTTGGGGGCTTCCACAGTGTTCATTGATGCTGCTAGCTAAACTCCTAGCACAGCATGAGCTAAGTAATTGTGCATTTCGTCTGCACCTGGTTGGTCCTCTCTCCTTGCATGTGAGCTGTTAGAGAGGAAAGGTGGGGCCTTATTCAGTCTTTATGTCCCCTGTCAGCGCCTATCCCTCACTAGGAGACACCGTACAGATTCTCAGATTGAATCTGGACCATGTGGCAGAAGAAGTGAGATGCTTACTAGGCTCTGTCTATACCATTCCTTCCTCATCTTGGCCCCCTAGGAAGGTGAGTCATAAACCCTTGCCTGGTTTATGATTTTTTAAAACTCTCCTTGCCTCTCTGGTCACTATTAGTTCCCACGCAGAGACATCACTGGATCTGTCTTTGTGCATACCTTCCTTTTATATATTGAAATTATTTTAATTCATTGTTTTGAAATAAAAAAAATTAAATGTTCCCTCCTCAACTTTTGACTTACTTCTCTCCCACTCCCACTGCCTACAAGACCTGGAGGCAAGACCCTCACCCAAATCCCTGACCTTGGCTTCTCAGGTTCTGGGAATGGCCCCATAACATGAGAAGTCTAGACACCTGGGAGAGGGGTTTGCATCACAAACCCAGACACGTTTCTGTCTGGAGTGGGAACAGCCAAGTCTGGCTTCCTGTAAGAGAGTCAGGGGGTGATAGTAAAAAGTAACCACAAGGGCTAGGCTGTAAAAATGAGTTGGGAGCTAGGGATTTGTAGAGATGTCCAGAGGCAGCTGACTGTGGTTAGAAGTGCTTTTGGAAGCTGAACTGCCAGAACTAAAGGACATCCTAGAGGGGCCACTCTGCCCTCTCTGGAAAAGTTGCTCCAAGGTGATTTCCTTTGGAGAAAGACAGGGATACAGTGAAGTCAGACAGGATGAAAGCTGAGTGTGGGGGTGGCCAGAAGCCCTGGGGCACCAAGGTAGGAGAAGGGGGCCAGGCAGAAGTTTCTGCTTCCCTGAGTCAGCACTCGCTGCCTCCCAGAAGCTAGGCACAGTCCTGCCCTTGTGAGGTGTACAGATTAATTTATATACAAATAAATCTCTCAGCACACTCCCTGCAGCTCCCTCTGTAGCCCAGATTACCCTCCCCATGTCAAGACTTGCCCCACTTCCTCCTGCTCCCCCCACACCCTATTTCAATTAGCTGGATATAGATGGAGATTTCACTTCATGCTTCCTCCTCCCCCCACCACCTTGGCCCCCTGCCCTAGACATGGCTCCCTGACCACAGAAACTCCATTAGCCACCAAGCCTTCTGGGCATATCTACTTATGTAAGATCTACAGAGAAATAGAGTATAGCCAAGGCCCTGTGCACAGATCAAGGTTGTGTCTTTAGTGCCCCTCTTGTTAACTCCTTCTCTACTGTATTCTGCCTTCACCCCCACTCCCCTATTACTAAGCTCAATTTAAACCTAAGTAACCTGATTTTTAGCAGATTTGAGCCATGAGAGAATAAAGCCCCACTTCCTCTCAGACTCTTTCCCCTGAACTCGATGATTCTGCACACTCACACTCCTCATTGGGCACATACAACTTCTTACTTGAGGGCAACAGTTTCTATGACTCCTTTCTGGACAAGAATTGCTTTAAGTTGGAAAAGGGAGGGAGAGAGGACCATATTGGTTGCTGGTCCCAACCCCCACACTGAGACATCCAATGGTGCTGAAAGGGAGAGGAATGTACTCTCGCTTGGCCTGGTTTTAGGACCCAGGGTGGGAATGAAGACAGTGTGTTTGTGAGTGTGCCTATGTTCTTAGGATTGTCTCAGCTTCTATGTGGGGCCATAATGGGGGACAGCCCAGGCTTGGCATAGGAAACCCCAACTGTGACATACTTACCTGAATCCTATCTGCCACGACAGATGGTAGTCATTCTGATTTGCTTCTGTGAATAGCAAATCGGTAAAGTCTGGCTCTTCTGTCTTCCCAGGTAGGGAATGTGGAGGGTTATTTCTCCAGGGAAACAATTTCCCTCTGGGAAAATGAGGGACTCAGCCTCAGTGCCCTCTCCCCTTTGATCCCCTCAGAGGTTGGAAGTAATATATTTCCACACTTTCAGGTAACTCAAACCCGAGTCCAGCTGGGTGCTAGCACCATGGACAACAGCCAAGACCCCTTTTGGAGAGGGGTAGGGGAAGACCATTACCCAGGCAAACATACATATATCCTTTAGTAGAGAAGCATTTTCCCCAAAACATCTCCAGGGAAGAGGTAGAGCAGAACCTTCCCTGAGAGAAGGATCAATAATAGGAAAGGCCTCTGGATCTTACTTTAAGCAATGTATGAAGTAATTAATTTAATTGCTAATGAATAGTTCACTTAAAAGACATCATCATTCATATAATACACAGCCCCAAGGCCTCAGGTGAAAGGGACCAGGCTTCAGTCTGACCCACACTTTAAGGAAGGTTTGCTTTTCAAACCTTTTCCTTATAGACAACTGCCCTCTATACTGCTGCCTCCAAACACAACACCTTCCAGTTAACACCGCTAGCTGTGGCACACCAGGATCAGACAGACCTATGATCTTGAACTGCCATTAAGAGGAGCTTAAACTGGAGTTGGAGACTCATGTCATGGAAAGATTCTGTCTATCTCACTCCAAATGAGTCCAAATTCACTTTACATCACTTCTTTGGGTGAGCACATTATCTGGGAAGGGCTAATAGAACCCACACAATCCCCAGAGCAAGAAGGATAGCTCCAGCCTTCCCCTACCCCCCTGTGTTTAGGGGGCTAGAGGAGCTTTCATTCTTGCAAATAACCACCATCCTTCACATTAGCAATGTCTATTTTCCCTCATATTTTCATATCTATTATGACAACACAAATTTCCAAGGCTCTGTGAAGCTCCAAATGAAAAACACTTTTAGAATTTGTTAACCAGCTACTACTTGAAATAAATGGACCATAATCTAGTGTAGAAATCTTTTCATACCATCACTGATCTTCTTTGCAATGGCATTCAACCTGTCCCTTGTTTATCCTCATTCCAACCCTATGAGGTAGACAGGAAAACCACAGCAGAGAGATTTTTTTCTAAATCACACAACTTGTAGGTGGCAGGTCCACCCTTTAGAGACTTCTGAGCACTGCCATCTAGCAGCCAGTGTGAATTATTCACCAGCAAGTGGGAGTTATACCTTCAACTCAGAGCCCACTGCTGTATTTTGGATTTGCAACCTCTGCAGAGAAACCTCCCCATACCTCCCAACCCTCTAGAAAAGCCCCAGATGAGAAAGGAGTCTCCACGTGCATATAAATGATTCTTTATGCCCTCCCCCCATGCAATGGGGGGTAGAGCAGGGGAAAGAGCCCCCGCCCTCATGCAGGGAACGGGTGGTCAATGTATACTAGTCTTATTGCCAGCTGCCCTGTGGCCATGATATGAGGAATGGGGAGGGGTCTACAGCCCCTTTCTTCTGGCATTGGTCCCCCTTCACCAAGTCACCGTGGTGGAGCTGGGGGGAGGGGGGGCTGGAGGCCCTAGGAGCTGAGGTAAGGACGGTTCTCTAAGGAAGAAAAGCTGCCCACTGGCTGCCCCAGAATGAGTGTAAGGACCCGTCAGTGTGGGGCTGGAATGTCATCCAGGTGTCACTACCCAGTGGGCAGTAGAGGCCAGACAACGTTTCCACCTTGAGGCTGCCCACAGAGATTCTCAGCGGTGGGGGCAGTGTGCCCCAAGCATCTGGTCAAGCGGTACCTCCAGCAGCCATGATAGCTCATCTCTGGCTGATGTAATGACTCAAGATCCCCACTCCTAGAGTCCAGTTCAGACTGTGGTGACTCTCATGACAACCTCTCGGCCAGAATGGGAACTGGAACGCGCATCTGGTGGCCGCAGCTGTCCAAGGAGATGCAGGATTGTGTAACCACAGCGCTGAGGCAAGAGCGTCCGCATGCGCTGGGCAGCAGGGGTGCGGCTCGTGGCCCCAGAGGGGGGGCCCGTCCGTGAGGTCCTGGGGCCTGGCTTCCCTGCCGTCCCTCCCCCTGCATCTCCTCCTATGTCCTTTGTCTTGTCATAATTTAGGACCTTCCACTGCTGGTTTACTGCCTGCCAGCGCTTGAAGATGCGGTAGACAGAGGAGCCTTCGTGGATGATGAGGCCTGAGCAAGAGGGATAAGAAATCTAGGGTCAACTGCTGCCCAGACCTAGGCCAGAGGTGCTTAAGCAAGCATTTCTCCAGAGTAAAGAGATAGGGTTGCAAAGGGCCTGGAGAAACTGGGAAGGAAAGGGAACCAAGATAGCCCTAAAGGCTCTCAATAGTAGAATAAGTGGCCATGAAGCTGAGGAAATGGGCAGGAAAAAGTTAAGTGTGTGGGTTGGAGGAAGCTGCTGATCAGGTAAGGGGGAGAGAGGTGCCCTCACCTATGCAGACGACATCCATGAAGCCGTACATGCCGTAGCAGATCTGAAAGAGAAGATCCTGCCGTTGCCACTTGGCTGAAGGGCTGAGTGAGGACCAGATGAGCCAGGAGATGCTAGCGACGAGGAAGAGAGAGCCCAGAACTATGGCCGCAATCTGGACCTTCTCAATGACCGTCAGGGAGATGGCCTGCCACTGTGTGAGAGAAAGGACTCCAAAAAGTCACAGAAAAAGATGGAGGGCCAGGCGATGGGTGGCTCTGAAGAGGAAGATGTTCTAGGAGCCTTCGGGCAGGATTAACAACTGTCCCCTCTGTGCCCTGATCAAACCTAGAATGTGGCACTTCTCATGCTGTTTGAGACCATTTTTCTGTCTTATTTTAGAAAGGCAAGTGCTCTGAAGCCAGACCATGGTGTTTGAATTTCGAATCCTAACTGTCACTTCCTGTCTGAGTAACCTTGGGCAAGTTTTTAAATCTTTGTGCAGCAATCTTTAAAACAGAGATAATAATGGTATATAACTAACAGGCATATTATGAAGATTACAAGAGTTAATATATGCCAAGAGCGTGACACATAGAAAACACTATGTTTGCTATCATTGTCACTGAGATTATCTTTTCCTTTTTCGTTGTTTCCAGAGCCTAGACAGTGTCTGGAATGTAAGTGGCATCCAATAATATCTTTGTAAATAAATGAAGGGAGGATTTACAGACAGGAGATGTGGTAATTGTGGAGAGAAGTAAGTAAATGGATGAAATAGGCTCCCTGGAGGGGCCCTGATTCTGATTGCTGAAAGGCCCTTGCCCCTAGTCTGAGAGTCCTCTCTTTGCACCTCACCTGCAGTGGATTCTTGGTGCTGATCGCCAGGACCTGGTACTTGAAGTAGCAGAGCTCACAACTCCAGGAGCCCCTCTCACTGATCCAGCGGATGAGGCAGGGCTGGTGCGTGCAGCGCACGGAGCCGTCGCAGCGGCAGGGGCTCAGGAGCTCCCCCTGGAGGAAGAGTGACGACGGTCCCTGTCAGCTTTCACCACCCGACCTCACTTCGCTCCAAGAGAGGAAAACCTCTCCATGTCATTCATTCTCCCACCTTCAAAAAGCTTAGCCTTTCAACCAAAACAGGACAAGAGGCTAAGGCTGCAGCAGACAAAAACAAAAGTTACAGCTCTAGATAAACTTTCCTAACCAAATAGATGAGGGATAAAAAGAGACTGGGGTGGGGGTGGCTCGGAACCGAGTCTTTTCCTAGAATTTGGAGAGAGTGGTCTTTAAGGCTTCCCAAATGTAAGGCTACTCTTTAGGATTTGGAGGGACGGGAGGGTCAGAGCTTCTCAGCCATGCCTTCCTCCCCCACCCCATAACTGTAAAGAATTTCACAGATGTGGTACAGACTGGGATGGGTTACCGTCCTCAGCTTCCAAGTATCGAAAATAGGGAGAAATCCTGGGGGTAGTAGGATTAAACGGTGTTACCCTTTAATCAAGGAATAATTTCTCACGACATAGAGACACCCCCAGCACTATTCCGGGACAACTTTGTCCATAACATTTAAACAAAGAGTACTCTTTGGAATGAGATGGAAAGTTGCGGAATGGGAAGTGAAGTGCCCCAAGGAGAGAAATATTGAGTGAGGCAACGGCGCCCAGCTTGGCCCCGCCCTTTAAGGTTGCCCACCTCCTCAGCCTACAAAGACCTTGGACTGAGAGAAGTGGGAGAGAAAGACTGACCCCGTTAATCAATGAGAGATTTTGAGCCCTCCGAGGAGAAAGCCCCGCCCCTTCCTGGAGACCCCCCTGATCTCCCCCCTCCCCCCAAAACATACGCTCCGGGAGTCTCCAGCCTGCTCCCCAATCTCACCCCATTCCCACTAGGGTCCTGGGTCCCGCCTAGCCTCTTCAGGCCCCGCCCCCTGTTCGTGGTCTCTCGGGGCGCCCCAGGTGCGCGCCCCACCCCGCCCCGCCCAGTGGGGTGCCCGGGCCTGACCTGCTCCGGGCCCTGGAAGCAGATTCGGCACTGGGGAGTTCGGAGCCCGCTGTCCAGGCTACTACTGAGCGACAAAGCGTCCAGCGCGCCCGGGGGCGGTGGCGGCGGTGCGGGCGGCGGTGGGGGTCCGGCCCGCGGCTCCTTGTCGCCCGCCAGGCCCCGGGCCCGCGGTTCCGACCCGTAGTACTCCTCTTCGTCGCCGTCGCCGTCCCGGGTCGAGCAGCCGGAGAAGGGCGCCCAGCCGCAGCCGCCTCCCCCGCCCCCCCGGGGCTGCGGCTCGGCCCGGGGCCGCCCCCCGCCCGTCAGCACCAGCAGCTTCAGCTCGTTCAGGAACATGCGGAGCCGAGACTTGAGCATCGTCCGGGCGCCGGGGGGGCGGAGGGCGGCGTGCAAGGGGTTCTTGGGCGGCGGGGGAAAGGGAGAGGGCAAAGCCGGGAAGGGGGCGCGCGCTGGAAAGCCGAGCCCGGCCGGGGTCTTCCGGGCCTGCGAGCACCGTTCAATGCTGCCACCGCCGGGGCTCCGGGGCTTGTGGGGCCGGGAGGGCTGGCGGCCCAGGGGTAGCGGGGCGGGCAGCCATGGCCGGGGCAGTGGGCGGGGAGGGGGACTCAGGGTGCCGCGCCCCGCGGGTCTGGGTCCGGAGCGGGCCGGGCTCCCGGGGTTACGCGCCCCAATCGTCTTGCGGAGGGGCCGCCCCCCATCGCCGTCCTCCTGGCCCCAGTCCCGCTCCGGCTCCCGGCTC